>NW_010171435.1:0-5644 GCF_000695765.1 Mesitornis unicolor
AGGTAGACAACGTCCACAGCCTTCCCCTTGTACGCCAAGCAGGTCACCTCATCGTAGAAGGAAATAAGATCAGTCAAGCAGGACCTGCACTTCCTGAACCCGTGCTGACTGGGCCTGATTGCTTGGTTGTCCTGCAACTTGGAGCAACCTGATTAAATAGGCAGGGTCCTTGCCTGTGTCAGGAAAGATGATATTGCATTTCACAGCGAGGAAATGGAGCTGGAGGAGGAGAAACTGAGCTCAGCTAGGGAGACAGGGTTGCCCCACCAGAAAGGCAGTGTGGACCTCATATCCCATATATGAGACCTTCCTTCATCAAATGTGTCTGTGACAAATAGCTCTCGCTTCCCTCCGCATCCTCAGAGACATCCTTACAAAATGATGTATTGCTCCTCCGCTTCGCAGGTTTGGGTTTTTTCTTTTTGTAAGGAAATAGTTTGTAAATCTCCTTCTCTGAAAGGCAGAGGTTTGAATTTATGCTCCTGAAGCCCCTTTGAAGCTCTGCAGGTGCTGGCGAGGTAGATATTATTGTGCATGTTCAGAAGTTGTCAAGGGGAAGAGGCAGAAGAGTAATCTGTGTTGGCTGCTGCGTCGCCGGGGATGGCGGCTCCCATAAATCTCTTTATTCACTTCACCGACGGGCTCTGAGCGTCCCACGTTTACGGAGCAACGCCGGGTCAGGTGCTCCCAAATCGTCTCCATTGAGAGACGAGGCCCCAAAATAATGGATGAGTCACTGCGTGTGGTGGGACGGGTCTTATCAGCAGCAACGCAGTTAACGGCAAGGATGGGGAGCGGGGACCCAAACCTGTCGTGCAGGATTAATGAGTGAAGCGGAGGAAAAAGGGGGGAATCCACAGCAAAACTGCTCTGTTTGTGTCAAGTATTGAAATTTATGAAGCTCTGTGCCTGTGCAGAGCTTCACTCTGTTCTCAAAGGCTGTGCCAACCTTCTTTCCCCAAATTACCCCTCCTCTTGATCTCTTGGTCCCTGTGGCCTGTCCTGCAAGAAGCAATTGGCTTTCTAGAGTGTTGTGCTTGGGTTTTAAGGGGATTTGGAGCCTCTCATTCTCAGACAAGGTGCAAATTACCATCACCCACATCCCTTCTGGGCATGTCTTGGAGATCAAGAGGTTTTTGTCATCTTCTTTACTTGGTGAAATATCCAGAAACCTCGGGCACACATCAGCCGCAGTGGTGGCAGTCGTTTTCTGGGCTGTGAGCTGCTGTGACTCCAGAGACGAATGCTTTCTGGGAGATGAATACGTGGGCTTTTGAGTGAGCTACATTGGGAAACGCGCTCAGGAAATGGGGTTTTGTCGTAATTTGGTCTTGAAGCGCATCCCTGCTCTGCCTTCGCAAGCCCTGGGGCTAACGTGGCACAGCCAGAAAACCAGAAACTTCAAGAACTATAAATGTTAAAAAGCCACACTGTAAAGAAGTGTTAATACTTTACTACGCACTTATAGGAGGGAATAGCTGTTTGCCTTGTCCTTTCGCTGTATATAAGTACATATATCTTTTATAACAGGTTATGACTGCCAGCAAGTGTTTCCAATTAAATTTGTGATCTCTCCCCTCTACAGGCTGCTGATTTATGGCAAATACTGCAGCCACATGGAGTACGCCCAGAACACACTCAACCACCTCCTCGCCAACCGGGAGGACGTTCGGCAGAAGGTGGAGGTGAGCATACAGGGGAATAAAAAAGCCAAAAATCACTAATTCCTCTTTGAGTTGTGCAGTGAGAGCTTCCCAAGCCAGGAGATGAGTGACTTTCCAAGGTCACACGCGGCATCGGGGACAGTCAGAGGCGCAGCCAAGTCCCCAGGCGAGCGCCAGGATTACTGCCCTGCCCTCCTTCCCCAGCGTAAAGGCTTAGTGTAAATGGGGGCTGATCCAGATATTAAGTAAATCAAAGGAGCCCCGGAAGGGATGCATTGTTTGAGCTGCTGTTTTTACCCAGCTTTAATTCCTGCTTTGGTCTTGATGCTAATCGGAATTTGCTGGGCTGTCTGTGCACGTTACCTCATTTTCTGCAAACGCGCTTTGATTCCCCATGCAAAAGTAGCAACTCAATTCAGGGATGAAACCGCATTTAATAGTTCTTTTAAAGCTGGATTGTGCATCAAGCCTTCGTGATCTGAACGGCATCGTCTGTTGAAGGGCCGGTTGCTGTAGCATCCGTTTTCTCCCGTGCTTTTCCTTTCCCTCCTTTCATCGTGGCAGCTCCACTCATCCCGGGCAGGCACGCAGGGCACCTTGGCCAGAGTCGCATATCTCAGTGGGTCTGGGTGACGGTAACAGTCACAAAACTTCCCACAACCACATTAGCTCATCTTAATGACTTAATGCTTATCAGCAAAGCCACAGCGACTGCGTGCTTGCTGCCAGCCCCTCGCAAATAAAATGCATTAGTTCAGACCATCAAGAAGGAGAGTTAAGCTAATGCGTTTATTTGACATTTCCCGAGGTCTGAGAGCAATCGTGAGCTCTCCTAATGAGCAGTATCTCATTAAGCTGGAGGAGCTCAGGTGCATGAGAACATCTGTATTTTAGGGTCCAGTGTTTTATTCCTCAGTAACCTCTGCGGTGCAAGCCCCGGCTCTGGCTGGGTGCATGCAGGGACCGCAATCCATTGCTCATCCAAACTGAGTTTACAGAAGCAAAATGTAACAGCCATGGGACATTGGAGGCTTTTTCTGGGGGAGGGAGGCGTTGTTTTCCCCCAGCTGCTTCACCACAGATGTATTAATTTCTTTAATAGGAATGCACACTAAAGGTTCAGGAGGGGAAATTTAAATTGCAAGATCTGCTGGTGGTTCCAATGCAAAGAGTTTTGAAATATCATCTCCTGTTAAAAGTAAGTGTTTCATCATTGGCGCTTCTCTCCGTCTGCCATCCTCGCTGTAGCATCTCTTGGCTTTTACAGTGAATCATTGCCAAATGCGGAGTGAGGGGTTGTTTCTTTCCCCTTTCAAATGAAATAATTACTAGAGCTACTTAACATGACATAATATTTGTGCCATCTCTTAAAGTACAGTGACCTAGGGTAATTCTGCACTTGTTAGCCACAAGAGGCAGTTAATGAATATAAAATAAGCTTGCATATAATCTGATTATGTGTGAAATTCCTCCCGTCAGCTCCATGTAACAGATCTCTCTTGGCGTGTTCCCACAGCCGCCCACCCGAGCATCGGAGCCTGCCCGCTGCAGGCAGGGTGCAGGCAGCTTCTTTATTTTCTTTTTTTATTTACACAAACTCTTTATGAATTTCTGTGTGTGTCAGGAGCTGCTCAGCCATTCATCGGACCGCCCAGAGAAGGAGCAGCTGAAGGAGGCTCTGGAGGCGATGCAGGTACAGGTGGATGAGAGTGGTGATGGGCTCAGGGTGGGACCCCTCTGTCTCTGTAAAACACAAACTTAGATGGAGAAACCACCCAACGTTGCGAGGGAAAGCAGCATCTCCTCCTTTGGGCCATGCGCCTGTGTATTGATTGCCATTTGATGCGATTGCTTCGCAGCAGATCCAGAGTCATGGCTGTTATCTTCCTCCTCAAGCAGCTGGGGAAGCTGATATTTGTTGACAAGTTACGGCTTTTCACTAATTCCTGTTGTGGGTAAAGAGGCCGTGCCAGATTCAGCTCTCGTTTGTGCGAGGAGGGATCTGGAGGAGCTCCAGCCCTATCAGCAACTCGTGGAGTATTGCAGGAATGGGAGCCCATGTCTGTGCATTGCCTGCATGCTGTGATCCAGGCACTGCTTGGGATCCTTTTATCCAAGTATTACCTTTTATTTATTAAAGGGAAAATGCTCTTTCAGCAAATGAATAGTCCTGGTGTCAAAATTTTGCTGTGCTTAAAGTTTTTTTGAGCTTTCAGCTGAAACCCCCAAGATCTCAGGAAAACCATAAGCACTAAAAAATAAAATCATCCAAATGTTTTCCAACTTGGATGCATCCTCCCCCGCACACTCACACTGCGGGACCACCGTCAGCAAAATCTGACTTGGGGATGTTCATTAACTCTGGGTTTTCTCTCTGGAGGAATCTGCAGGATTCATCCCTGGGTTCACTCCCATGTTCCTAGGTCACTTTATTTTCTATCTCTGAGCCACAGCTTTTGTACCGACACCACATTTCCCAGCTCTTACATAAGTTGAGTGACCTTTCCAGCCATTATCCCTGCGAGCTGGGGAATCCAGAGCCGATATGTGGGTCGCTTTAAAGTTAAGGTTGTTTGAAGGACGTTGCGTTCACAGCCGCTGCTGCACAACACATCGCCATGGCCTCAAGTGAATGCTAAACCCAGTGACAGTTGTTGAACCCTGCTTATGGCCTCATAATACGGCCCCCACCGATGCCACTGCTAATAAATAAATGTATATATGCTCCAGCTGCACTGCAGACTCAGCATTTTTGCATTAAGCTGCCCACAGCCATCAGTGAGGTTTCTCTGTTTCATCCCCAGGAGAGCGCAGATGCAGTTCAGAGAGTGCTGGGCTCTGCAGGGCAATAGGAAGCTGTACAGTTTGGTTTTAATGGATCTGTAAACCAAGGCTTAACTTACAAGTGGTGTTTTCTGTTGCCAATGCAGCCTTTCTGTCTGCTGTGCGGGTGGGCGGCAGACGTTTCTGCCAGTGGGGGCGACAGCCGTGCAGGGGGCGAATATCTGCAGCCAGAGCTATGTTCCCCAAAGGGATTCACCTCCCTTTTGTTTTGTGTAAAGCAGGGGCAGGATTTGCACAACAGACATTGCACATGGGATATTTGGTGCAGGTACCAATCCCTCCACCTGAGTGCACACAACTGGCGATGGTGGGGATAAGGCAGGTTCCCAGTTAAATCCCGCAGCCCCAGTTTGCACGTTGCTGTTTCAAGTCATGGTCAATCCTGGGATTTTATTTCCCGTTTGTGTAGGAAATGGCCTGTTCAGCAGCGGGAGCAAAAGCTTGACCGTGATAGAGGGTACCGCTTCTTAAGGCTTTTGGTTTTGTCATTCTTCATAACCATCCCTGCCACCAGCCCGGTGTGGGGTATTTTGTGATGTTATGATTATTGTCACATAGATTTGTGATTTTCATCTGTGATTAACCCTTCTTATGTTGGGAAGCTGGGGAAGGTCTGACCCAAAGGGGATGTCTTAAAAAATGTCATATTGAGATTTAATCCACGTTGACAAGAGCTATTGTTGAGGGCAAGGAGGCAGGGAGCAGATAAGAAGCAAACAGGCACAGCAAGTACACTCTGAGTAAGTTGTTTTAGTGGAAGGAATAGGCTTCCTTCTCTTTGATGGGTCAAAATTTGGGTAAGCAGGGAATTTTTCAGGACAGAACAAGCTCCATCAAGTGTCTCCTTGTTCTACAACATAGCTTTTGTGTGGTGGGAGATGCTGGGGGCCCAGATTGGACATGGGGATGTCCTGGGTGTCCCCGGGCAGGGCAGGGCGTGAGCTCACAGGTTTTGTATCCAGGGGCATGGGGAAAATTACAGTGATGGGGGATGGATGCAGCAGGGGCACAGGCACCAAGGCAGGGGATGCTCTCACCGGATAAAGCCATGGATTGGGTTTGCTGTGCTGCATTGGGTTCGTGCATTGCCCTCTTCTGGGAAATCATAAAAATTGCAGCAACTTCCTGGTTCAGCA
>NW_010171435.1:5669-24379 GCF_000695765.1 Mesitornis unicolor
TGCTGCTCGAATCCTGGTGTGACTCCTGGAGAGTGGCTTTGCCGAGCCAGGGTCGTGTGTTTTCCACTTTGGTAAGGTATGAGTTTCGTTTGGAAAATAAAAATTATTATTCACTTTTCTTTTAAGGACTTGGCCATGTACATAAATGAAGTAAAGAGGGACAAAGAGACTTTAAAGAAAATAAGTGAATTTCAGAGCTCCATAGAAAATCTGGTAAGTTGGAAAACCCTCTCACTCCCTCCTTTAATTTGATTATTATGAATGCACTTCCTTTTCTGTGCAATTATTACTGACCCTGATGTGCTGCCCAAGAAAGTTGCCCGTGTGTTTGGACACTCCCTGGTCACTGACGGTGCTTTTGCTGACGGCAAACCACAGAAGTGGTTTTACTACATTACAAAACTGATTTGGTTGTGATGGAGGGTGACTTCTGGTGGTGTTCCACTGAAAATGTTTCTCCAAGCTTTTTTCAAATTATTACTGTGGGGGATACACACAAGAATTCCCCAAATCAGCTATCAATCTACTATTTAAAGTGGGTTTTCTTTTGCTGTTGAGGACAGAGGCTAATTGAAAGTATGCCAAGGCCCATTTGGAGGAGAAGGACCTGTAATACATAACAAATCCCAAGAATCTCAACCAGATATTTTAAGGAGAATCTCATCCTCCAAACTCCAGATGCATCAAACACTTGGTCCCATTACCGTGCATCCTCCCACCCTGTGCAACCCATCACTCACTCTAGCCCTGCAAAAACCCATTAATTCAATATTCCGTGGCAGAGCTTCAAGCTAACAAGGTTTTTCCCACGTTTGCCGGGGGGCGGGGGGGGAAGGGGGGTCAGCTGCGGGCGCAGCTGCTCTGCTGTCACGCTTTATGCCGAGGTAATGCAATTTGGGGGCTGACACCTGAGATGTTTCATAGGGGCTGATGGAGGGAGATGCCAGGGGCTTCCTGGAGAGGTCCTGCGTTTGGAGGCTTTACGCCTTGATTCCATTTGAAAACAATGAACTTATAAGTGATGGTTATTTAACAGATGGAGATAAAGTCCTTAATTTTCAAGAGATACCTGCAAAAATTCTCCGGTGGGATACGGGCCATTGCAGCTCATGGGTTTTAATTGAAGCTGTCACGATAATCCTAATCTGTGAACAGTCAGCTATCACATCCCGTAAAAAATGGGGATGTAAAAATGGAGGCATTAAGCAGCCACTTCTCCTCCCTGCAGCAGGCAGAGAGCAGGGCTGACACACGGGAGATGAGATGTTGACATAGCAGTCACTGCAGATCCATCCCACGCACGTTATGGAGTGGCTGGTGTTTTGTATACAGAGCCCGCATCGCACAGCAATGAAATAAATATGGACTCTACACGCAGCTGTGTAAAATTATTTATTTTCCTGACCAGCAGTGATGCTTCCCAGTATTTTTATTCCTGTAAGAACCACGCAAGGGCACTGATTCCCATGGCTTAGTGGTTGTGCTGCACCAAGCAACATTGCCAAGGGCTTTTGAGCTTAAAGACAGACTGACCAAACCATTGGGTGGGTTCCAGCCTTCCAAAAATCTCCCATCTTGGGATGGGAATCAGGATGGGAATCAAAACTAATACCCCCTTGGTTCTGTTTTTGTAGACCCCCCCCCGGAAATGCAGCTTATTTTGTGGGAGGTTTGCTCTCTGCTTCCCAAACCTTGCAAAAATGCTTTGGTTTCTGAGCCTTGCCCTGGGATGCTGGTGCTGGGATGTCTCTGGTCCTGCTCCTGTGCATGGGCTCCCCTTGGCGAGGGCGATGCTATCCCCAGGAGCTTCTGCGTCTGGTGGGGATGCCCCCATCACACCATGAGATTTGGGCAGGTTTGGGTTTGAGTCTCCACAGCACCATGGATCTCAGCCCTGCTTTGCTTTCTGCAGCAAGTGAAGCTGGAGGAGTTTGGGAGGCCAAAGATTGATGGCGAGCTGAAGGTCCGCTCCATCGTCAACCACACCAAGCAGGACAGGTGAGTGTGCAACAGTGCTTGAAGGTTTCCCCAAACTAAATGTGCCTTTTTTTGGCAATTCCCCTCGTGCTCGTTTATTCCGTTTATTCGTTAATTCATTATTTCTGATTGCCTAGAGTTGCACTGACAGAAATCTCTATCAACGTGAAATTAGAGCTGGCTGGGAAGCTCTGCAGAGCTTTCCAAATACTCCCCCTCGCATGGGGACCTTAATGAGATGTTTGACGGGGTTGCTTGTTTATTTGCTTGCTTTGGGCAGGTATTTATTTTTATTTGATAAAGTGGTGATCGTCTGCAAAAGGAAAGGATACAATTATGAGCTGAAAGAAATTATTGAGCTACTTTTCCACAAGATGACTGATGACCCTATGAACAACAAGGACATTAAGAAGGTAGGTGAACCGGGGATTAGCTCTGCTGGAGAGCATTTTGGAGCTGTTTTGGCAAGTCCTTGGGTAGTACGTTCCCATTAGCCTTTTAAAATAGAAACAGAGCTCGCAAAAAAGCTGGAAAATAAATGCTCAGCTTTCAGGGCAGCCTTACAGAGCATTGGGAAATGTTTATTAATGCGGGGCTGGGCGCAATCCTTGACCTCTGTCCTTGCGAAACAGCGCTGAAGGGGCTGGGATGGTCAGAGTCAGGAGAGAGGAGGCTGCTCCCAGCTTTCTGGCCCACAGAGGGAGGGAAGGTCCATCTGGATGCTCCCGCTCCCACGATTCATGGGGTGGAGGAGTCTGGAAAGGCAGCGTGAGTGACCAAAATCAGCACTTGGAACACTGAAGGAACATAATTTTGCCGGTGTTTTGAGGCTTAGTCTGCAGCCATGAAGGAAAACCTCCCAGCTCTCAGTTTAGCAGAGACTCATTAGTTTAATCCACTCATGCAGTGGAAAGAGATGGTGTGCAGATGGGATAAGGGACATTTGGGTAAGAATAGCCAATTTTGCAACTTGCATGCTGAGGAAATGCTGCTAGCTTTGTGTTTTAATGCAATGTATTTCCACTTTGCTCTCCTATGCTTTCTAGTCTCATGGAAAAATGGTAAGCAAAGCACTCGCTTTTCTCTCATGTTTTCTTCTGTGCAATGTTGTAATGAGACAGACAGAGCATATGTGCAGTGGGCAGGTCAGATGTTCTTCCTGGGCTGTCAGTTGCTGTCAGGGAGAGATATAATGGCTGGGGAGGATCTACTGAAGCAGAAAAATCTGACTTCGTTCATCTGCCACCATAAAATCCTGTCTGGCCTTAGCGCATGGTGCCAAGCTGATTCAGGCATCATTAGTGTTGATATGTTAGAGAAACGCGGCGCTCTCCTTCCTCCCTCCCTGCTGTTACCTTTGCGAAGGTTCAGCAAGGAACAGGGGCAGGCACTGAGAGCAGTTATTAAGATCCCCAAATAAAAGTGCATTTTGGTGCGCAGGTGCTGGGAGAACAGCAGTCCCATTATCTCCCCCATTTTCTCTTGCAGTGGTCATACGGCTTCTACCTAATCCACCTTCAGGGGAAACAGGGCTTCCAGTTTTTCTGCAAGACGGAGGAAATGAAGAGGAAGTGGATGGAGCAGTTTGAAATGGCAATGTGAGCACGAGTGGCTGCTCTAGCCCTGGCATGCAGTTACCAAGCGGGGGGGAACAGTGTCTTGAACCAGGAGGTCACTGGTGGCCAGCAATGGGGATGCTCACGTGGGCTTGCTGGGTGGGTCCCTTTGCAAAGGGAGCTTGGGTCCAGCTTGAAATCATCTCCCCTGAGCATCTGCACCATGGCATGGGTGGTGCATCCCTGAAATGACACCTTGCCATGCATGAAGCATCGAGCTGGGGCTGGAGGAAGACGTTGCAGGAAGAAGGATGCTGCTGCGGGGAGATGGTCCTGAGCAGAGCAGGACACGGCCCAGCACTGGCAGGGCTGGGCTGTTGATTGACTCAGGCAAAGGCCAAATCCATGGGTGTTGTCCCAGGGGAAGGTCGATGGGCAAAATCCTCTCTCTGCAGCGTCAAGCCCTGAGTCTGCTTTCACACTTGATTTGATGTCTGCCCCTGTGATTTCCAAACTTGGGCTGAAATGCAAACAGCGGCCGCTGTGACAAGTCACGAGTGTGGCATGACTTGCAGGGACAGGTTGATAACCCCCGGTCCTTTCCCTCAGGTCCAACATAAAGCCAGAGAAAGCCAATGCAAATCACCATAACTTCCAGATGTACACATTTGAAAAGACAACCAACTGCAAAGCCTGCAGGATGTTCCTGAGGTGAGTGACATCCTTCCAGCTTTTCTGCATCCGCATTAAAACATGGAAAGAAAATCTCCAAGCTAAGGCCGAATTAGGACTTTCTGACTTCTTTTTTGCACAGAGGAACCTTCTACCAGGGATATCTTTGCCCCAAATGTGGAGCGGGTGCTCATAAGGAGTGCTTGGAGATCATTCCTCCCTGCAAGATCGGTGAGTTACTTCACATCACGAGCAGCTTGTGCCAAGGAGGTGAATGCATGGGAATGATCTGGAATATTCGCTCTATAAAGCACTGATGTTTGTTTATACATAGAAAAATCTGAGTATGCTACCACCCACCTCCTGGAGTTGTAATTCATGATGGCTGGTGGTTTAAAAAACAAAAATACAAACAAAATCCCCCCAAACCAAGAGCTGCATCCCATATATGTCTGAGAAAATGTCCTTTGTCCAGCTCCTGTCCTTCCTTGGGTCTTGCCCACCTGGTGCAGTGATTAACTGAGTGACCCCAGCCTCTGCTTTGTGCTTCCTCCATTAATTTCAAGCACTCATGCCATTTTATTGATACAGCATCAAGAGAAACTGAAAACGGGGTTTGTTGCCTGTTAAATTCACCAATCGTTTCACCATTTCTCTTGCAGGTTCTTCAGCAGACCAGGTACGTTGTTTGATGGCCCTTTTCCCCCTTTGCCTTGGGCAGATCCTGTATCCTTGCCTGGTCCAGGTTTGGGCATGGCATGGGAAGGGCAGGCACTGGCCTCAGTGAGGTCCCAGTGACGTGGGGGGCAGGACTGGAGTCTGGTGGCCTCTCCTCCAGCCTAAAACTGCCTGGTTTGGGCATCACCATGGCCCTTGGAAGATGCCAGCACGCAGCTGGGTCGAGCATCACGGGCTGGGAGGTACCAGGGCGGTTTTGGGAGAGGGTTTTTCCATCCCAGTGGCTTCAGTTGTGTGCCCATGGAGAAAGCCGAGACCACCGTGTCCTGACAAAGGCTTTTTCATCTCTCTTCGCAGGATTTGAGTGCTGGACCTGGTAAGGACATCACTGTATTGCAGGAGGGCAAGTAGATACAGTGTCTTCATTGTGGCTGCGGGTATCCCTAACATTGAGCACGTGGGAGAGGGAAGCTCCTTCCAAACCTAGAAAGGAGCATTAGGAACTGCAGAAGGGTCCTGTGCCACTCTCACAGCAAGCAATGGGGCTCTGCGGTTCCTCCTGTGGGAAGACCCAGCTCCTCCCTGGGCTCTGCCCACAGCCACCATCACCATGGGGGTTTTTTGGGTGCATTTCTGCCCCTGCCCTGCTCTGCTGGGTGGGTAAAGCTGCACCACGTCACACCAAGGAGAGACTGGAGACTTTCCCTGTGCCAAATCATCCTTCAAAGTAGGCCAAACAGGGGAGGGAGGCTCATTGATGACAGGGAACGTCCCTCTGGTGTGCTGCAGGAAAAAAAAAAGAATGCCTGGCTCCAGGTGCTGCCCTCCAATGGGGCCATTAGTCACGATGGTTACCACAATATTTTTTATTTTTCCTTTGCTTAAAACTAGCCTAGACAGAGTGCTGGGCCTGCCCTGCCCATGTTCTAGCTTGAATGTGAACAAACAATTTGCTTTTGTGCTTTTTCTGATGAAAAGAAAGCCAAGCCTGGCAGAAAGAAACCTGAATCGAATCGGTGGTTAAAAAAAGAAAGCGCAGAGTGCTCTCGCTGGGCAGGGAGAGGCAGAGGTGGGGAGCCATTTTGAAGTTAAACACTGTGGTTATGGTGCAGTCGAGGGAAACTTATTGAAGTTGTTTGTGAGACAGCTGGACTTTGGCTGCGAGCCTCGGGGGCGTTTGGGTCCCAGGTCCAGCTGCAATTGTCAGCCTAACCAGAGCCAGGCTGCCAGAGCGAGTTTCAAGTCCAGGTGTACAGGGCTGGGAGCAGGAGCTGTGGCTTGGCTCGCTCCCTTGCAGGTTTATTTTTGCTCAGTGAACTCAGGGATCCGTGTAACTGCAGGAGTTCTCTATGGACACGGCTCCTTTCTGCTTTCATGCTTTCTGCCCCCAAATCCTGCCTGCTGGTGCTGTTCGATTTGTGGTTCACATGACAAGGAACAACAGACTTTTTCTGGGGGGTAGATGTTTTTGTTTTGTGGTTTCTTAACTGGGTCAAGGTGCTGAAACTGGTTTGCATCTGTTCCAGGTCCTAAAATGGTGGCGGTTCAGAATTACCATGGAAACCCAGCCCCTCCTGGGAAGCCGGTGCTGACATTTCAAATTGGGGATGTGATTGAGCTGCTGAGGGGGGACCCCGACTCACCATGGTGGGAGGTAAGAGTGATTCCCCTCAGGAAATTTCCAGGAAGTTTTAAACCATTGCGTTCTTCATCATCCCTTTTATTTGTGGAGCCTGGGAGCTGCAGCAGGGACCGTCCCCATCCCTGCATGGCAAAAACAGTGCTCCCCGATGTGCGTCCCAATCCTATACCCCTCTGGCTTTGCAGGGGCGGCTGCTGCAGACAAAGAAGTCGGGTTATTTTCCCAGCTCGTCGGTAAAGCCCTGCCCAGTTGATGCAAGGGTAAGTGCCAAAGAGAGGAGATGGAGCAAGGAGCGCGGGGTTGGGCGCTGGAGACTGTTGTGGGAGGTGCTGCTTTGGCAGTGCCTGTTGCTCTTCTCAGCCTTCTGCTTGAGACTTTGGTCCTTCTAGTAAGTCCATGGACCTCAAATGAAGCCTTTTACTGTAGGCAAATTAATGAGGAGGTGGATCCATCATCCCATGGTTGCAAATGACTGGTCATGTTGGTCTCAGCCGCATTCCCAAGGTTGGGATTGGTGTGACCAGATCTAGACCCCAGTCCTCCTCTGTGGGCCTGACAGGGGAGCAGAGCACTTCAGATCAGTCACAGTACAGGAAAACTTCACTTTTGTTTTTTTTAATAAGTTTTGCAATGCTGTCAGCCACTTCCCAGTTAAAAAATGCTCAGGTAAATGAAAAAAACACAGCATGCTCATCACAACTGGGAGAGAAATGCTCAGCTGCAACACTGCCCTCCGCTGCCAAAGCCAATAATTCAGAAAGGGCTTGGCAGCCAAAAACCCTCCTGTGGAGAGGAGCATCTCGGTGACGATCTACAGCCTGGTGCGATGCTGGCTCCTCAGTAACAGCAACGCTCTCTTTGCAGCCTCCCAACAGCCGGCCGCCCTCGCGGGAGATTGACTACACGGCGTACCCATGGTGAGTTGCCTGTGCCAGAAAGATTGATCAAACCTTGCCTTTTAGTTGTTACTTTGTCAGAAATCTGCTCCAATAATGAATCAGGAATGGACATTATCAGCACTTTGCATCTCACCACCCCCACAGCCGCGGGGCATCTGCCACAGCTGCATTTGGGTGTTGGAAGCTGGGGCAGCCCTCGCAGCATCGGAGGGGATTTCTTCATTGATGGAGAGGGTCAGAGGCAAAAGGAGAGGTGCTGGTTTCTCTTCCCATTTTCTGTGCCCAGAAAACTGTTTTGGGAGGAAGGAACCAATTCCTCCCTTGGTGGGAGAGGCTACGTTTGCCTTACCTCCTGCTCCTTCCCTCTAGCTCCAGCTGGGTTTGCAAATTCAAGTGTCTAAATTATCCCCACTTCCCAGCTCTCACTGAAGCCTCATTTACCTGGAGACTGATTCCCAATTAGTGGGAGGGACCAATTTCCAATCAGTGGGGTTTTCTAGGTGTAAGATGCTTCAGAGGGCAGAGGTTGCACTCTGCATCGCTCACCCTCTCTGTTCTCTGAACAGCTTCTTGTAGATTTCAGGGCACTTTCCTCTTTGCTCATGAAGTTTTGGATGAGACCTGTTTCTCTACTTGCCCAGTCTTCATGCCTTTAAAAAAAGATAGACCTTTTTGTCTAAAGCATGCCTATTTAAAAGATATGCATTAATCTGTAATTAATTAAATCAATTAATTAACTGCTGGGCTCAGGTTTGCAGGGAACATGGAGCGGCAGCAGACAGACAACCTGCTCAAGTCTCATGTCAGTGGCACCTACCTGATCCGGGAGCGGCCGGCCGAGGCCGAGCGCTTTGCCATCAGTATTAAGTGAGAAAAACTTAATTTAGTAATTTATTATTACATGTGGAGGGTGAGACGGCGCTGGGGCACATGGCTATGTTTTCTTGAGTGCCTCTGCTCCCGTTTGCAGGTTCAACGAAGAGGTGAAGCACATCAAGGTGGTGGAGAAGGACAACTGGATTCACATCACAGAAGCCAAGAAGTTTGAAAGCTTGCTGGTAGGTCTGTGTAGCCCCTTTGAATGTGCACAGCATCCCTGCAAGTCACACAGAGGAGGGCAGAGAATGCCATGTGCTTCTCCATCCTTCCCAGGAGCTGGTCGAGTACTACCAGAGCCACTCGCTGAAGGAGAGCTTCAAGCAGCTGGACACGACACTGAAATACCCCTATAAATCTCGGGAGCGCTCTACCTCCAGGACCTTCACCCGCTCTCCAGGTAGAACCCAGCTCAGCTGTTTCCCATCAAACGTGCGATGGGAAATCTCTCGGCAAGGTGCAGGGGCATCATCTGAGCAAAGGGATTTATGGCTTTGGTTAGGCCTTGAGTCCCCTGGTTTATGAACAAGTGTCCTGTTCGGCTGGTGGCATTTTGAGGACGGGTCTTCCAGGAGGTGGCAGAGGTCAGGGGATCCAGCTGAGCTGGGGCTCCCTGGCACTGCTCATGCAGCTCCATGGTGGGGGTGCAGCCTCCCAGGGAGAGCTTTTCCTGGGGCAGACTGGTTTCCCCGTTGGAGATGTCTCCCAGAGCGGAGATGTGCTGGGGGTACAGTGTGTCTTAACTGCCCACATGAGTTATTGTGAATGGGTTTTAATGGATCCAGCTCCAGTGTGACTTGTGGTGGTTTGTGTCCCAGTGGGACTCCTTTGATGAACTTGATGGGAGAAATGGTAAGTCTGCGCCTAAAATTAAAAAAAAAAAAAATCAAGAAAAAGAAAAGATTTGAAACAAATGCAAAGCAAAATGCACATTAATGCAAAATGTTCCTTTTTGCCTAAAAGCCTGAGTGCAGAAATAACTACTTAGTGGGGAAAAATGCATTTTAAAAAACTTTTTTTCCTGGTATATTTTAAAAAGAATACCAAAGGAAGATCGTTTTTTAAAGTTGATTAAATATCTTCTCCAAGAAACTACAAGCCTGGGATGACTTTCGAGCTCCTGCACTGGCTGTGGGGCTGTGGGCAGACCTGTCACTGGTTGTCCCAGCTCCAAGCCCCTGCGCAAGACCTTCCGTGTGCTTTGCCTTGTGTTTCTCCATCGGCTTTAAAGCATTGTGCCTTATAATATTTTTTTTAATTTCCTTTTTAATGCGTGTTCTGCCTCTTTTTGTTTCTCTCTAACCTCTTTGCAGCCTCCTGCGCTTCCTACAACTTTTCTTTTCTCAGTCCTCAGGGCCTCAACTTTTCTTCTCAGAGCTCCTCCAGTCCCTTCTGGTCAGGTACCAGTGCCCTGTCCTGCTGCCTTCCCCAGGCTGCAGCATCCCCAGCTTGAAAGCCATCACCCGTGGGACCTGCAGGGGTCCTCACTGTCCCCCCATCACCTGCAGGCAGTTCAGAGGATCCCTGGTGCTGCCCTAGGGCACAGCCTGGAAAGAATTAACCATGGAAGCAAAACTCACTCCCCCATCTCCCCAAAATCAAGGCAGGGAGGAGGTGGAGGTGTCACTAATTGAGAAAGGGGGCTAAAATTATTGAAAAAGTTAATTTAGTGCAGTGGGATCTCATGATGTACTTCAAGCTCGACCCACTTTCCCATGTGTTTCGCTGAACGAGCATTGGCATCGCACCGTCTCCAGACCGGTTCTCCTTGCTATGCAAGGAGCACATCTCCCATGTCCGGCAATTTTTGAGCTCTGGTATCTGAGGCTGCTCAGGAGCCCCTTGCTGAGGAAGTCAGGGGGAATCTGTGCTGTAAAATGTGTTTTCTGGCTCAGGCTCCCTGCAGAGAATGCAGTGTGCTCCGGCCTTTGAACCTCATTGATTTAAATGCGTTACAGACTGGTGTCTTCTTCCCTGTTTGGCAGGAATCGGAGCAAAAATGTGCCAGTTAATTTCTTCCCGTTTGAGCTTTTACCTTTTAGTATTTTCTTTAAACTGGACTGTGAAAATCATTGGCTAAGCCACGTATGCTTTCCTTGGTGCCGTGTTTGGGAAGAATGCTTAACTTTCCAGGGTATTAGAAGATAATTCAGGGAATTTGGGGTCCTTTAACTGCATAAAAAGTATTGCAAACAGTAATTTGTGCAGCATCACGCTCTGAGCAATCTCCTGATGACAGGGTTCAAAGCTACCGTGATCCTCGCTCAGCCTGGCGAGGGCAGACGAGCCCTCCACTGATTGCACGTTGTGTGTCTGGACCGTCTCCATCGCCATCCTCATCTCCATCCATCCCGGGCGCTGAACACCTGGGCAAAGCTTTTCCTCAAACTTTAGTTCAACCTTGGTTTGCAAACTTTTAAAATTTAAACTAATCCTCGGAAGTCCTGGGACAAAAGGGGCAGCTTCATCAAAACACAGTGTCCCTTCAGAGTGGGATTTTAAAATTGTTTTTCTCTTCTTTTTTGCAAACTTCAGAGAAGGTGCATTTTTCTCCTCCTGTGCCCATCCCATCGCTCCTGCTGTTGCTCTCCAGCCCCCATTCCTCCTGGCCAGACACCAGGTGTCTTCCCCCACCTCACCCTGCTGCTCCTCCGTGCAAAGGACCCCCCGCTTCCCTTCTGCCTCCCCCCGGCACGCCTTGCCTGAAGCGATGGAGATCCCTGGGACATCACAAGCTGTTGGCCAGCGTTAGGGTTTGCAGGGTGCTTCTGCACATTTTGGTCTGTTATGGAACCAAGTTTCCCAGGGCCCTGGCAGACAGGAGCAGGGAGGATGCCGGGTGTGCAGCTTTAGTTCCTCCTCAAGGCAAAGCCTACAGGTTTTGCTCAGCATCGCTACAAAAACTCAGTTCCAGTAACTCACTTTTATGTAGTTTAAATACAAGCTGGTTTGTCAAATCTTCTTTCGAAAGGGTGATGCTATCACCTGTGCAGCAGCCAGACCTGGTGTTGATAGTGAAACAGGATTTTTCCTGATTTCATTGTTAATGACAGTGTATTCCTATGAAATCTTTACCACCTTCTCACAGAGCTGCCCCTCACCCCAGCCATCCCCAGCAAGCCCCTCCTAGCCCCCGTCAGCAGAGAGAGCCTTCCCAAGCCCACCAAGCTGTTTAAAACCCAGCAGGAACCCAGTTTACCCCCTAAACACCCCAGTTAATGCAGGGCTAAGCAATTCAAATGAGACCACCCCCAACATCCGAGCTGATCCGGGTCGTGGCATTGCAATGGGAACCAGCGCTGTGGTGGAAAACCCAGGTTGAACCTCGCCAAGCTTTCCCCAGGCTTCGGCCGATCCCATGCTGAGGGGCGGCTCCCGACCCCTTCTGCTTTTGTCCCCTCGCAGTGTTCACCCCCCGGGTCGTAGGGACGGCGGTGGCACGGTACAACTTCGCAGCGCGGGACATGCGGGAGCTGTCGCTGCGAGAGGGCGACGTGGTGAAGATCTACAGCAGGATCGGCGGGGACCAGGGCTGGTGGAAGGGGGAAACCAACGGGAGAGTAAGTGCAGCTGGATAATGTCTTGTTTCTGCGGCGTCTGGTCCTCCCCGCTCTCACCCTGCCCAGCTGGAGCACAGCCTGCTGTCAGGACAAGGAGCCCTCTTACTTTTTTCCAGCTCGTGGATGTGCCGTCATCTCAGGAGAGCCACCGCTGTGTCACCAGTCGGTGCTGGGTGACAATGACATGTGATGCCCCGTGTGTGCAAGCAGGTGGGAGTGTGCCATGGGCAGAATTGGGCCATGTCCCAGTCTGCTCTTCGTTAAACCTGCACACTGGGGATTTATGCAGGAGTGGCTCTGCAGGCAAAAGCCTCAGCATCCCAGGGAAAAGCAGCAGGCTGACGGGTTGACCTGGTGTCCCATGGAGTTTGTAGCACTGGGGACAGATTGTTCATGTCCTGCTCCCTTTTTTATTGCAGACAACATGTCCAAGGCAGTGTATAGTTGCTAGCTCTGTCCCAGATTACGGTAGTGGCAGTACCACCTCCCTATGACCACCATGCACGGGGATGTGGACTCATTCAGCACTGGGATGGCCCACTGGGGACAGCACATGGTGGTGGGGTGTCTGGTGACAGGACAGGAGGTCACTTGAGCTCCCCGGTCTCCAGCTCACCTCTGCGCTTCCCGACAGGTCGGCTGGTTTCCCTCGACATACGTGGAAGAGGAGGGGGTGCAGTGACTGCACGGATGTCTGATGGAAAGGTCGTCGAGCGCCCAGAGCGAGCTGCTGCGGACCATGCACACTTGATGCCTCCTGGGACCGCTCCTGCTGACTCTTTAGCAATCCGTTCCTCTGTACAGTGTGCGTGTGTCGGGGCCACCACTGTCCTCGCCCCTGTCCCCTGTATAGAAGATTGATGGTCTGTCGGATAACGTCCGTGTAGCAGCTGCGGAAAAGTCCCAGGAAAACCATGCTCGCCTGCATGGACAGAGCTGAGAGACTCTGTGCAGCGTGCGCCAGAGGATGGGGTCCCAACCTCTTTTACTTAAAGGTGTTTTAAAAGCCACCCTGGTGATGGTGGTGGGAGGGTAAGGCTGAAGGTTTGCACCTGGGCTGGTGCCTGGGTGTGCCAAGGTGAGGATTTGGGGGTTTCTAAGGGGAGGGAGCGACTCAGCTCCAAGGAGATGACACGGACCCCTTGCCACGCCGCTGGGTAGGCTCTCTGGGTCAGGATTTTGGGAGTCACCTTGGCAGCATCTCGGGTGAGGGGGCAGAGGGGGGACACCCAACCCAGGAGAAGGAAGTGGCTGTTGCTCATCTCTGAAGGATGGATGCCCACTGTGAAACCAGGAGCATGTTTTGACCATCAGACCTAGACTGAAAGTGGACCTCCAGGTCAGACAGGAGGGAAAGAAAGTCTGTTTTCTTTACGACCACCTTGAGTCCCACCAGCCTTGCTGTGGGCAGAGGGAGCAGCCCAGGGTGCTGACTGGTCCCACTGATGAGCAGGAGGTCTCGGTGCTTTGCAGAACTGGAGATGCGCTTTGCCCCAAAAGGGTTTTGGAGGCCACCAAGGCACCAGGTACACCCAGAGGAGTGGACAGTAGCATGTGTCCGTGGGTCTGTCCTGCACTTGCTCACACCTTGGTCCTGCTTGTGGGCAGGATCTCCCCGCCGAGCCAGGCTGATTTTTCTTCCAGCCGTGACACGTCCCACCTCACAAACCCACCTGAGTAAGGGCTATGGTAACACCTCCTGATTTCTCTCCCCAAGTTGTGAAAGCATCTCTTCTTCCCCAGCTGTATGCACTTTTGGGGGCTGTGAGTGTTGCCCCCTTTCCTCCTCTCACAGGCTGTTACTGCTGCTGCTGTCAAGTAAAGGTCCGTCTGTCCCGGTATTGCCGCTGTGTCCTGAGCACCGTCTGTCCCACTCTGTTCTTCCCAAAGTGCAGCCCACATGGTTGGTAGGCAAAGCTGCAGGGTGGTGCTTTGCTCTCCAGCTCCAAAATTTCCTTCCAAAGTGCAAATATGAACAAATACACGTGTGGGTGTGTGACAGGGAACAACTTTGCATTTTAAGGTGGTGCTTCCATGCCCTGACATTGTTCCTCTGGGATCTGGGGTGGTCTGGCCGTGGGATGCCGTGTTCCTGGTGCAGGCTCTTGGCATCGCGCTGGCGCAGGTCTGGAAGATGCCAGCGATGGGTGAGTGAGCGGTGCTGATGCCCTCGGTCCCTGTCACAGGGGTACCATGGCTGCATTCGAATCCTTGCTGCAAATGGAGCAGCAGTACCCTGCTCAAGGTCATAAATGGAAGAGTCTGGGGCATTCAAAGAAAATGGAAAGAGAGAAACTCTGAAATTAAATGATGGTGCTCAGTGATGCACCCAGAGCTGCCCATTCCTCCTGAAGCTCCACAGGTGCCCCTGCTCTTGGTGCTGGGTGGCAGTGGGGAAGGTGCAGCTGGGGTCTGGCCAGGGCAGATCCCCATGGGGGTCTTGCTCTACAAGGTGACAGGGACGCAGAGGTGGCTCTGGGTTGTCCCAAGGTACTGTTGGGTGCTCTCCACTGTGGCTGCTCGCCTGAGGGTGCACCCAGGTGCTCTGCTCCCTGTAGCTGTGCTGGGGGTGTTATTTGGGGGGATGAGATGCATGCACACACGCACCCGAGACCTAAAACCTCTCGGATCCTAAAGCCTTATGCGCTCCTCCTGTCGAACACAGCCCATTTCGTAAGGCAGCAAGGGCATCGCCTGTGCAAAAGCTCATGTCTGTCATGGGGACCATGGCACCCTCATGCCCCAAAGGCATCCCTGTGCTCCACTCCCCTCCCAGCCCTGCCAAATTCCTTTTCCCCCAAAGAGAGCTCCCCCTCTTGTGTTTACTGTTGTAAGAAACTTGTTAAAAAAAGATTGTTTTGTTTGTAAGTAATTATTCAGCCATTTGCCACAATATATATCTGTGAATAAGAAAGGGTAATGTTGTTTTTTTTATGATGGTGAGAAAATTGTATATATATTTTAGTTCATCGCAGATCATTCAAAATCGCAATGGGATACGTTGGAAAATAATATGTAAATTCCTTGGGTTTTTCCTTTGCACTGCACTAAAGGGGGTAGGGTGGAGGGAGTTTAAAGATAAAATTGTTTGTTTATTGAATAGTTTATAGCTGGGAATTTGGAAATCATTTGGAATAGCTTGTAATGCTGGAATAGAAACTTTAGCTGCTACATAGAAACCCTCTTGCATGTGGTTTTTCCAGACCTTTTTAAGTTACAATACATGAAAGTAAATTCCACAACGAAAAAAATAAAGTGTAATTTTGCTGATAGGTTTTTTTTCCAGCCATGGTTTTTACTGTGCAGGAGGGCTCAGGCCCACATTTGATTTCTTGGCCCTACAGCCCCCGTGGCCACACTGGGGCCAGAGGGTGACTTGGCTGGTCCAGGGACCCTTTCCCATTCCTGCCATGAACTGTAAGTGTTGGTTCCCTCCCAAAACACAGAGGAGATCCTTCCTGCAGTGCCACACGTGGCTCTTTGTGACGAGGCACCATCGGAGCCGACCGCTCGCCTGTCGAGTTCCTTCTCCATGTTTTGGGAGCAGCTGCCTCTCGGGCTTTCCTGGGACTCTGAATCGCTGGGGGATGAGAGAAGGAGCACAATTTTCCATGGCTTTTAGTCACTCCCCAGTATCATATTCCTGAATCCCGCTCAGCCCTGCACACAGCAGCATTTTGCAGAGCAATCAAAGAAATTGCACAGTTTCTTATGAAATACCTGAGGCTTTGCTGCAGGTTTCACCCCAGATCAGGGACATGAGATGCCACTGTGAACTGCCACGTCATTTCATTAATAATACTAAATTTTTTTCTCCTCTTGGAGTTCCTAGTGCTTTCTCCTTCTTGCTTCAGCTTTCCCAGGGTCAGCAGAAAGGGGCTGTAGCAATGAGCAGAGGTGTTTTACTCAGAGAAGCAGGACATGAGCTGGGCACCAACGTTCGGATACCGATTTAGAAAGATACTGCCTAGGCAGGTATTTAGCTTCTGTCAAGGTGACAGCACCTGTATGGGATAAATCTGCTCCTTATAATGGCATTTCAGTCCAGGGGAAGCTCTCTGACCTGCACTGCATATGAAATACCAGGTTTTGGTACCCAGGTGCAATCCTGCCAGCAATGAGCATCGTCCTGGACCCAGTCGGGTCAGGCATCGCAAATGCTGCACTGGAGCTGCAACCAGCTGATGGCTGCAAGAGCAGGTAAATGCAAAAACCTGCTTCCATGCAAGGTCCTGCTCTGGGGATGTCCCTGCCCCCCCAAGGGCTGGCTCCTGGGTGGCAGCAGGTGACATCCAACCCTAGGGGTGGTTGCAGCCTTGGCCAGGTGGGTGCCTCGACAGCCGGCTTTGCTCAACCCCATGTCCAAAGCAACCCAGGGGGTTGCACCGAATGCGAGGTCTGGCAGCTTGGGGGATAAATGGGGCATTTATTCGGCGTGCCCAGCCCTGGCCAGGTGCTGTAACCAGACCAGGAGCTGCCTTCCCGGGGCATTAACAGGAGTATAAATCTCCAGCCATGGCCAGTGCAGCTGGCTCCAGCCCTGTGCAGACCCTGGCCTGCCCCGGGAGGGGGGACGCACCAGACACAAGTTTTCTTTTTATTTATTTATTATTCTTTCCTCCCCCAGCAATAGCAGCTGCTGACATAATCTCCTCCTTTAGCTGGGCTCGCCAGGGCGCAGCTTCTGCTCTGAGCAAACACGGTGCTGGGGGTGGTTACATTTGCTGGCTGCCCTCTGCTAACAGCAGGTCCTGCTCCAGGCTGCAGTGTGACAGTGGCTCTGCAGTGTCCCTGTGGCTGGCTTTGGGCACGCCCCACAGCCCTGGTGTCCTGTGGCTGGCCAGGATGTGGCCACCTCCCTCTGCCACCTCGACTGGGTGCAAGCGCTTGGGTGCAAGCATTCGTACTGCCCAGCTCACACACACACAATCACACACAGAATATTAGGAGTTGGAAGGGACCTCGAAAGCTCATCCAGTCCACCCCCCCTGCCAGAGCAGGATCACCTAGGCTAGGTCACACAGGAACACATCCAGGCGGGTTTTGAATGTCTGCAGAGAAGGAGACTCCACAACCCCTCTGGGCAACCTGAGCTCGGTAGATTCAAAAACAAGGGTCCAAACTGCTGTGTGGTCAGGATGGGGAAACTGAGGCAGGGGGTGGCCAATATCAGCACTGCCCAGCAGGACTGTGCAGAAACGATCCTGCTTTCATTTTGGGGTCACATACTGGTAATGCTTTCCCAAGACCAAATTCAGACTGCGGTGCAGGGCCTGTGCAGAGTCCAGCGGCGGTGGCAATGGCACACACTTGCATCCTTATCCACAGAGCAATCAGCTGCAGCTTTGCAGCACGCCTGGCTTGTTCATTCCTGCATTAGCCACGATGTTTTCTGTGACCTGGAAAACTCCAGCTGGTGCATGCAAGCTGCTGTGCTCCTTCATTTTATAATTAATCTAAGAATTAAAGGGAAATGACCAAACTGACCATCAATAAAAATACCCTCATTTCTGCTCTGGAGCTGCATTAGGCTTGGAGGGATTGAAGTCGCTGCTGCTTTCTCTCCTGTCTGTCCTGAGCTTGGTGAGCATTTGGTCTCTTAAATGCATATTTGGGTTTTTGTATTGTTTTAGGTCTGGTCTGACCCAAAGGTCGTATTTGTAATTAGCACATGCTGATGAAATTATTCTGGCCTGTCAAATGGAAACACCCCGCCACAAACAGGAGTTCAGGCTTGTTTGCATCTCTTTGGTTAATTTGAGCAAGTCCACGGAGGAGTCTGGAGGAATTGGGGCGCTCTCTTTAAAACTTAAAAGCTGATTTTATCTTTGGAAGACATGCTGCCTGAGACAGGGGCTAATACGGGAACAAGTCAACAAGCAACTCTCCAAAGTCTTCCCAAACTGGGGGAGCTGGGGTGCAGGCTGGCTACCACGGTATGTTCCCCGTGCAATAGCAGAGGTGTGCAGTGGGGTGCAGTAGGGGAGCACTTCCCAGGGTCACAGGGTTATGAAATGCAAAAAACCCCCAAAACACCACCCCTGGGCTGCTCGGGGCTCCATGGGTGGGTGATGCTGCCCAGGGGACACTGCACAGACCACGATACTGCTTGGACCGCAATCCCAAACCCAGCTCCACCCCGACCTCTGCTTCTCAGAGATATACAAACCAGGCCCTTCAAAGCCACCTTCAAAGAGCCCGTGTTGCCTGTGTGTCCTGCCCAAACAGGCCCAAATTCGAGTGGCGAGTCCTGGGCAGGAGGAACAATAAACCTTCGGCTTGGGAGATCTAAATCAAACTTTTTTTTCCACTCCTCCTAAATTAAATTTTTTTTGGTGTTCCCACCTTCGCTTTGAGCCATCGGGTCTGGCTTAGAAAATGCGTAAATTTATTTTAATTTTCCTTTTCAAATGCAGCGGCTGGGAACTGAGGCAGGAGGGTCAGATGGTGCCTTTCCTTGCCGTGTTTGCTCTCTGGCATCCAACTGACAGCCCCAGCCAGTGCCGAGCGAGCCCGGGAGGCTGTAAGTCCCCGCTGGCCCCAGCTGGGCTGTTTGTTCCCTGCCAGGCACCGAGACAGTAGAAAAGCAGCATTTTCCTCTCTGTTTCAAATTTCTCCATTCTGCCTGACTTTTCTTTGTCAAGAAGCAGCAGAGCAACAAAAAGGACTAAGAGGGAGGTAAGTCCCTATTTCTCAGTCGCCTGGGCTGGCTCCACACACCCTTGGTGCTGGTTAATGTTTTTTTGCAGTGGGGGGCGAAGGGACGGCAGCGCACGGAAGAGGAGGAGGAGGAAGAGAGCATCGGAGGAAGGCCAGGGGCCCCCTCCGCCCTCGCGGGAGGGGAAGCAAG
>NW_010171435.1:24410-27587 GCF_000695765.1 Mesitornis unicolor
ACGCCAGCCGGGGGGGAGCCTCTCCGGTGAGTGGAGCCGGGCAGTGGGAATTGCCGTGGGCTGTCCGAGGAACTGCTGTGGGTGTCGCGGGATTTCCTGAGCAGGACTTTCAGCTTTGCTGAGCTGTGGGGGGGACAGCAGGCGGGACAGCGGGGGTTTTGGAGACTACGTGGCAGCGAGCAGGGGGTCTCGGTGGGGTGAACTCTGAGGCATCCCCCAGCCATGGCCCATGGCTCGCGTTGGGGGGCTGTTGCTGGCCTGTGAGACCCCTACTTGTGCACCCAAAACCCAAAACCACGCAGCCGAAGTAAACCCTGAGCTGTGTCCCCAGCCAGGAGCCCTGGCTGCAGGAGCTGAGGGTCTGCAGGCAGGATCTGTCCCTGTTCCTCTCCAGCAGCCATTGCACCGCCCTCTTTTGATAGGGAGCAAACCTTGTGCGTTCATTGTGGCCAAACAGGCTCCTGAACAGGAGTTTAAAAAAAGCAAAAAGCTGGTTTCCGCAGGCGTTGCCATGCCCTGTGCATTTCCAAGCCCCTTTTTTAAGCAGCAGCCCCTCCAAAGGGTGTTTGGGAGTCACACACGCAGGGATCCCATTTCCCTGCTGGAAGGGGGTCCCAGCAGCCCTCTCAGGATTGTGTCCCTGCGGCTTGCCCCAGCCCAGCACCCTGTGATGTTGCTACCACCAATGCGGTGCTGAGCTCTGGGGCTGGCTGGGAGTCCCCTCCCCGTGCCAGCAAGGTGTCTATTGGGGATTTGCAGGTGGAGATGTCCTACGTGAGCTGTGCTTTGCGGGCGGCCGCCCCCCGCCACCTGCCAGCCCCCTGGAGAAGCCCCCGGCCCTTCAGCAGCACCTCAGGCCCCACGACGAAGAAGAGTGTCCCATACCAGAAGACACTGAAGGAGGAAGGCTCTGGGAGCAAGGAGCCCAGCCGGCCCCTGCCACCCTTGGCTGAGGTGGTGGTGGTTGGAGGGGGCAGCCTGGGCTGTCAGACCACCTACCACCTGGCCAAGCAGGGTGTCAGCAGCGTGGTGCTGCTGGAGAGGGACCGCCTGACCTCAGGCACCACCTGGCACACAGCCGGTGAGGCAGCGGGAGGGGGTGGGCACAGTGTGGGTGCTAACTGAGGTGGGGGTGGCGGGCGTGGGGATGCCCATGGCTTGGGATGTGCCATGAGTGGATCCATTGTGCAGGCTGTGCCAGAGAGTCTTGGCTTTAAATGGGGAGAATTTCAAGGTTTCTGGTTTTCCTTTTGGTATAAATTTTTGTTAAGAAAACATCCCCTAAATTTTCTTTTTGAAAAAAGTTTTATATGGCCACAGGAAAAGGAAACAGTTTATTTCCACACCTTCTTTTTCTTTAAGCCACTTTTCTTTTGTAGGGAAGGGAGAGCTAGAAGAGGTTAATTCATAGAATCATAGAACAGTTTGGGTTGGAAGGGACCTTTGAAGAACATCTAGTCCAACTCCTCATTAGGCTTCCTTGGATTATGTCTCTTTTGGGACGGACTGCTCCATAACCCCCTTTTTTTCTCATTCATTTAATGCACGTAGAAAATAGAAATCGAGGATTTGTAGCACCTCCACGTCACCACGAGATGGAGCAAGAGCCCGGGCAAGGGGACACCGTCACGCGTGGGGTGATGGGTTCCCCTCTGCATCCTCCCTCGCCTGATGGAGGGGTGGCAGAGTCCCCTGTCCCACCCGTGGGCTGTGTGTCCCCCCCACCCAGGTCTCCTGTGGCAGCTGCGTCCCAGTGATGTGGAGGTGGAGCTGCTGGCCCACACGCGGGACGTGGTCAGCCGGGAGCTGCCGGCAGAGACGGGGCTGCACACGGGCTGGGTGGAGAACGGGGGCCTCTTCATCGCCTCCAACAAGCAGCGCCTCGACGAGTACAAGAGGCTCATGTCGGTAGGGAGAAGCCCCTCGGTGTGTCACCCATATTCCCTGAAATCTGTGTAGCCCACTCTACTCCACACTAGATTTAGGGCTTTCCTTGGGGCAGCAGTTGCCTTAACTGGGAGATGAACAGGTCCTGGGGATCTCCTCTTCCAGCAGCAAGCGATAGGCAAAGGTTTCATTGCCTCTTTGGACTCCGACTATTCTTGTCTGGTTGGCAGCTGGGAAAGGTGTATGGTGTGGAGTCCTACGTCCTGACCCCAGCCCAGACCAAGGACCTGTACCCGCTGATGAACGTCGATGACCTGTATGGCACGCTGTACGTCCCCAAGGATGGCACCATGGATCCAGCCGGTACCTGCTCAACTCTCGCCAGAGCAGCAACTGCCAGAGGCGCCACGGTAGTTCCTAATTAGTAATCACTAATCAATGCCTGTAGACCACGGGAGGAGATTTCAACCTCTGCCTTCCTTAGCTCCTTCTTTCCCACCAGAGCAGAGCTGGTCCTGCAGTGTCAGGTCTCTGCTTAAGAAGGGTCTTCTCCTGTTTAGCTTTGATGGCTTCTTGGGTCACAGCAACAAAACTGGCAGGAATCGTGAGCTCTGGGTGAAATAGAGGATGAAAAAAAGACCTTTAGGGCCTTTAGTGTTACTACCAGCAGTAATGGTAATAGCTGTTGGGAAAGGGAGGTGCCCAGTGCCAGACCGCTGTTTAGAGTCACCATTCCCAGATTTGGGGGTTAGACATCAGACTGCCCTTGCAACCCTGCCGTGACTCTGCTGCCTTTCCTTTACCCCCAGATCATCGAGAACTGCCCTGTCACTGGCATCCAGGTCAGAGCTGACGATTTTGGGGTGAAGAGGGTGTATGCTGTGGAGACGGCGCATGGGACCATTCAGACTCCCTGCGTGGTGAACTGCGCAGGTACTGGGGGCACAAAACACAGTGGGGAAGGACCAGGGCTGTGGCTGTGGGGCAGGGAGTGGCTTTGCATCCCATGGAGAGTCTGCATTGGTCCTCGTCCACCCCATCTGGCTGTCACCTCCAGACCACTGCAGGGCTCCAGGGCATGGGGAGGTGCTCAGTGTGGGGGTGCTCTCTCTGCAGGCGTGTGGGCGCAAGCCCTGGGTCGGTTGGCTGGCGTGCACGTGCCGCTGGTGGCGATGCATCACGCCTACGTGGTGACCGAGCGCATCGAGGGCATCCAGGTCAGTCTCCTCAGTTCTGGAAGGTGGGACAGACTCCCCCCCCCAGACCTTGGAGGGACCCCCCAGCATTCCT
>NW_010171435.1:27618-33583 GCF_000695765.1 Mesitornis unicolor
GCTCAAGCCTGTGCTGCTGGGTCAGGCTCTGCACCCAGGGAAGTGCACACCTGGCAGTTTCTCCTCCTCGCAGGGCTATCAGGCTACCTTTAATAGAGTTACGTTGAATATTTAACAATGTTATAGCTAGTAGGATCATTTTCTTTATTTTTTTATTCATCTCGGTAGAATTATTATAGGGTCTCTGATGTGTCTGGTGTCCAATAGCAGCATTCATAAAGATACCAAAAACTGCCTGAACAAGCCCCAGTTACCAGGAGGCAGAGGTGCAGCTCTCCAAGCATTTTTAAACTGTCCCAGGAAATCAGTTCCTGCCATCTGGATGCAGATTGCTCAGGAGATGAAGGAGACTTTGTTCACTCAGGCACCAGGGCTTTGAAGGTGATGAGTTATTTAGTTTCCATCCCACTGACACACTCCGTGTCTGATATTTCACTCTGAGGTGGCTTATTTTAAAAAAGCACTGGTGTCAATGATTACATTTATACCCCAGTAACTCCGCTGTGCTGTACAAACAGTGAGAAAGAAACTTTCCAGAGAAAAGGCTGCAGCTTGCGGACCCCAGTGCCTCCTGTTCAATCCACTTAATTTCATTTGTCAACATGAATTGCAGCAGGCCCTACACCAACACTTGTGCTATCATCTAAATGTTTCTCTATCCATTATTCACGAGAACAAATCCCTCATTTTCTGCTCACTGTTGCCCACATGTCGTGCTGTTGCATCCTTCTGCAAAGGTGGGTGGCAGAGGAGCGATGCTTTCCAAGCTGGGATCAACCTCAGCGACTGCTCCCGCTCCCCCGAGCATCCTGAGCCATTGCTCTGGTGCCTGTCCAGAGCCCCAGCTCATCCCGCTCAGCCTTGCTGGGGTAATGCTGGGGTCTCGCCACAGCTCTCAGCCCCCTCTCACTCCTCCCCATTTTCCAGAACATGCCAAATGTTCGCGATCATGATGCCTCGGTCTATCTCCGTCTCCAAGGCGATGCCCTTTCCGTGGGTGGATATGAGTCAAACCCCATCTTCTGGGAGGAGGTGAGTTGGTGCCAGGAGGTTTTCTGGGGGAAGGAGGCAGGTTTTCAGGGAACCCACCTCGGAGGGGTGGGCACAGGCGTGAGCACCTCATTCCCCCCGACTCCTGCAGGTACCAACCTCTGTGTGGCCGGTGGGGAAAGCACGGGAGAGATCTTCCCTTTCGGTCTGTCTGTGGCATAGACATGAGACACAGAGGCAGGAGGAATGGGTTTAAAAAGCTGTGGAGATTTTAGGGGCTACAGTGTGGTTCCTGCCTGCCTGCACCATCCCTTTATCCAGGTGCAGATGTCTCAGTTTGTGCTTTGCCCCAGACCTTTGGCTTGGCCAGGCTCTCCATGAAAACCCAGAAAAGCAACCTTGATTTTCTATGGTCTCTGAGACTGCCAGAGCTGAGAAGTTCTTACACCCTCAGCTGTACTCTATTTTGTGTCCTGATTCCTGTTTCCCTCCTTCAGGTATCTGAAAAATTTGCTTTTGGCCTTTTTGATCTGGACTGGGAGGTTTTCATGCAGCACATCGAAGGTGCCATCAAGAGAGTGCCAGTGCTGGAGAAAACAGGCATTAAATCCACCGTCTGCGGGCCAGGTAATGGTCAGTGGTGGCACCGTGTTCCTCCAAGGGTCTTGCTGGAGGCAAGGGGAAACTTCATAACCTGGGGAGAAGAAAATCTCTCAACGCAGAGACAACGGCTGTGTCTGGCTGCAATGGTGACATCTTCCGAGGGGTGGCATCCCAGGCTCAGCCTAGGAGGAGAAATACATTACTTGGTACAAACTGGGGGTGGCTGGTGGTGTGGCCACTGGACTGGGGAATTAAGGGGCAGATTTTATTCAAGCAGTGGCCATTGTTTAACAAGTATTTTCTTTACATTATTATTATTATTTTTACTACTTGTTTCTGGGCTGATTATGTTAGATTTACCCAGATTTACATCCTAGGCTGCCTGGTGTGGAGTTAAAAGCCGTAGCAGCACTGATTGCCAGCCATTGAACCCAAGCCTTGTACACTTGGTTTGGCTTTGAAAACCACTACATGCTAAAAAAAAAAAGAAAAATTAAAAAAAAAAATCCCTTTTTTTGCTGAAGCACTTAAAGGGAAATCCTCAAGGCCCTCAGGGAGGGAGCGATGCTGCTCTACAAGGGGAAAGTAGGGCACATCTCCTGCCCCGCTGCAGATAAAACATGACACGAACAAGGGGAGACCTTGGCCCTGCATACAGTGGCTTTGATGAAACTGCGGTGTAAGCAGAGCTGGTGCCCCCGCTGGGGAGCTGGCTTCTTATAGATATATGTCTGGTATTTGTCGTACAGTAATGTAATTTCCAAAGGGTCAGCGCTCCTCCTTTGCTACTCCTTGATTTAAACCAGCAGCTGGTTTGCTCGCGACAGCTGAGTCACGCCGGGCTGAAGCAGACAGCGAATGCTTGTCCTTTCTGCTATGCTGGTGAATATTTCACCACCAGAACAGCCATTGCACTGTGCTCTGTGTGCAGGGGACAAAACCAGACCAAATTGGGGTGGTTTTAAGCTGTTTCTGCTCCAGCTGCTGATCCAGGGTTCAAGGTCCCAGGTGTGCACTCAGCATCCATCCCAGCACAAAGACAAGGGAACTGGTGTGCACCACTGGTGAACTGGAGATGCTTTGGGGGTTGCTCCCTTAACTCAGTGAATTGGTACCCTGGTGTACATGGATATTGGCATGAAATAATCCTCTGACTCTCTTCTTGCCTTCTCTTGAGTGCAGAGATCATGGGAAACAAGGTGGGCATTTCTGAGGGGGTGAAGGACCAAGCCAAACCCTGTCTCAATTCTCTCCTTCCATAAACTGGAAGGAGGCTTGCACAGCTCTGCCAGGGTGTCCTGCTCTGTCCTACGCAGTGGGGATTTGCACAAGGACCATGGTTGATAGCTGAATGGGGAGCAGGAGCCAGCAGCAAGAGACAGCAGCAGCACAGGAGCCTTGGACAACAGCAGCAGCAATCTCTCAGCTGGATAAAGTAGATTAAAGTAATTAAATTTCCCAGCAGAAATCAAGGCAGGTGAAATATAGTCATCAAAATGAAATATGGCCCAGATGTTGGAGAGGCAACAAACAGGTCCGTGCAGCCCTCTTGACGGGGAACTGGGAGAAAAAAAGGGGCTGCTTGAGCCCCAGAAGTGCCTGGTGTGCCTTCTGCTTGGGGATTCATTCTGCTTCACAAATTTTCAGCCTAAACTCTAATGCTGAGGTCTTCCCCTTGCAGTGCTAGTGGTGACAATGTGCAATGTGCAGGGCTGCAAAGGACCTGCCTTGTGCCACCAGCACCTGCTCTGCCTCCAGCAGTGCAATGTGCACATATCTGTGTGTGTCTGCATACGTGTATACTCATGCAAGCTTCTGAAGAAAATATATGTATATATATGTAAGTATATTTACTTCAGGAGACTGCACAAGGACCCTGTGTGATGCTGAGCATCCCAGTACCAGGACAGCTTTCCCTTTGGGTGCTGGTGGAGGCACAGATGGGGGATGCCCGAGCTGAGATGCTGGGAAGTGCTCGGTGTTGGTCCAGTTCAGACCCCATCGCCCTCTCTGAGTGCAGGAGCAGGCCAAGACCAACACAGGAAGCTGTAGGAGCCTTGCTTCTGAAGCATGTGATGTGTCCCCAAAATACCTGTCCTGGCCTCTCTGTCTTGCAGAGTCGTTCACAGCTGACCACAAACCGCTCATGGGCGAAGCCCCAGAGGTCCGAGGCTTCTTCCTTGGCTGTGGCTTCAACAGCGCTGGTAAGAGAGAGCCACATCTCGGGCATCCCGAAGTGGGCATCGCACGCCAGGCAGAGCCTGGCACCCACAGCCGCGCTAGGCCTCATCTGGGTCCTTGCCTCTTCCCCCAGGGATGATGCTGGGAGGTGGCTGCGGGAAGGAGCTGGCTCACTGGATCATCCATGGGCGGCCAGAGAAGGACATGTACGGCTACGACATCAGGCAAGTCACCCCTGCTGTCCTGGGTCCCTTCCTTCGCTGGTATCCCCTGTCCTTGGGTGGTCCTTGGGGATGGGTTTTGAGGCAGGGCTGGATGCTGGTATGGGGAGTGGGTGTTTGTGTCCCTCCGAGGAGCTGGAATCAATTACATGTAATGGCTTTAATGAGTTTACACAAGGGGTTTATCTCATTTGCCTCATTCCAGCTCTATGCAAACGGCTTCCATCAGACACGAGGAGATTGCGGTGATGGGAAAGGACAGGGTAATTACGTTTGGGTTTTGTTGTTGTTCAATTAGTGCCGTGCCTAATCCTCTAAGTTAATAATCGGGGGTGATGATTTCAACAGGAGAAAGATTAGCTCCCCACCCCCCCACCCCATCTGCAGCACGACATGGGCTGGGAGTTTTGGCTGTGCAGATGTTGGCTCTGTAATTGCTTTTGACTTGCTTGATTATGTTTGATTGGGTTTAGGCTTCCTCACAGTGCTGCTAGCGACAGCAACCACCTTGTCAGGGACAAAGCTTTTAAAAATCATGTTGATTTAATGGCAAAGCTGGTAAACACCCCATTGACTCAGGCTGGGAGGAGAGGGGAGCAGCCGGGGGCTTCCCAGCCCTTGCATCTGGATCACCCGAGCATCCCCCATATCCCGTCTGCCCCCTCACCAAGCTGGTGTCAGTCCCATTTTTTTCTTTTGGTGACGACTGCTAAGCTCCTCTTTAAATAACTCCCTTTTCTGCACATTTAAATATTTATCCTCTCAAAACACTCGGTTGTAAATATTTCATCTGGCAGCTGTTTCTCCTCTTGCTGCTGTCAGAAATTCCTTCTGTCAATGATGCTGGCAGGACAGCTGGGGTATGGGTGACACCAGTGACATGCCATGTGCCACCTGCTGCTTGTCCTGTGGTGGCAGAAGGGGCAGCTGCCCCCACAGCGAGACAATTGCTGCTCTGGGGGCCCCAGTGCCCTGCTTCTCCTCTGAAGCTGAAAGTATTATTTTAAAAGTCCTTATAAATTATATTTTGTCTTGCTGCTTGCCTGCTGCCTCCCTCCCTTTCCCCAGCCCCAGGAAAGGTGCCACCGGCGCCCAGAGCTGCTGCCTGTGAGTTATGGGTCTCTGGTTACAACAACCCGAGCGTGTGCTGAGCTGGCACATTCCTCCAAGGAGTTTTTCTGTTTGAAAGATGAAAAATATGTCAAACAAATTTTAAATGCTTTGGGTTTTATTTATATTTCAGCCTAGAGAGAATTGAATGAGAAATGTAAGGAATGTCCAGGGCTCTTTCCCAAAATCGGGGCTGCGTTTAAACCTGGGCGGTGTGGGAGGCATGCTCTGAAGCCAGCCCCACTCTGAAGCGGAGCAGAATTAACCTGAAGTTTCCTCTTTTTCTATTATTTTCTCCCAAGCAGGGCTGTATTCTGCTCCCAGTTCCTCTGGGGTAGATGTGCCTGGAGCAGGGCTGGGGAGCTCAATGGAAGCTGTGGCATGGCCAGCACCAAGCCCCGCTTGGTTCTTCCACTTTCCTACCTGTGAAATGGGTGCAGGAATAGCAATATTACACCACAGCAGCTGCACCCACATCTGGGCCTGGCCAAAAGGGCCATGCCTGGGGGAGGAGGCACCCCATGAACTGGTGGGCTCATCTGGACACTGCCCTCTCCCTGCTTTCCAGGAGGTTTCACCATTCCCTCACTGATAACAACCGCTGGATCCGGGAGCGGAGCCACGAGTCCTATGCCAAAAACTACTCGGTTGTCTTTCCCCATGATGAGCCGCTGGCGGGGCGCAACGCGAGGAAGGACCCCCTGCATGAGGTGAGGACATGCACCCCGATCCCGGCTGCTGTGTGAAGGGTGATGGGAGACCCTCGCAGCATCCCTGCAGCATTAAAGAGGTGGCAAGGAGTGGCCACGGCCATATTTCTCCCCGATGCAGTGTGCTATGTCCATGTTGCCTGCCATCCA
>NW_010171435.1:33635-33875 GCF_000695765.1 Mesitornis unicolor
GGGCCGGGTGCATGCTGTGAGAGTGCTGGGTCTATGGGCAGTTTAATGGTAGAGATGCCAAACATTCCCCTAATATTTAACTTAGCAAATGCAGCTTAAGAGCCCGGTGATGGTTGCTGGGCAAGGGAAGAGTGGAGAGAAGGGCTCAGAGGTTTATTTTGTTTCATTCACAGCCAGCGCGGCTCAGGGGCAGCTGCGAGGGCTGTGGGATGCTGGGTGCCCGCAGTGAGCTCCTGCCTG
>NW_010171435.1:33945-35282 GCF_000695765.1 Mesitornis unicolor
CGGGGAACAGCTGTGCCTCCACGGAGGCACTGGTTTTGCCAGCACCCCCAAAGTCCCTGCTGGTTTTGTTCCCTGTAGCCACCATCCAGGGCTCCTCCCAGCTCCTGCCTTTGCCAGCTGCTTCCCTGCACAAATCTCCGTAGGTGAACACTTTCAAAATGCAACACTTGAGAAAAAAAACGACCAACCAGTTTCCAGTGGTTGGCTGCACCAGCAGCATTGCAGCAACCGCGGCTCAGAGCCCCCAAAAACGTCCACCACCTCAAAAATGCTCGGGGTGACTCAGGGCTGGTGCCTCATCCCACCCCATCACTGCCAGCCCCAGCAAGGAACAGCCACGTTTCTTGAGTCCGTTTCTGCTAATTCACATCACACCATTCCTCTTCTGATGGAGAGCAGAGGTTCAAGCAGTAAAACAGACATCCCTCCCTGCCGGCCCCCCGTGTTTGGTTGACAGCTCAGTTGTTTTCTGTCACCGAGGATGCAATTTATTTTTTAATAGCGTGTCTAATAAGCAATGCCCATTTGACTGACACCCTGGTATTTATACATGCAGCTCCAGAACATGTGCTGTGTTTTATAAATAGGCACTGAATCATTTCTGAAATGTTCAACAAAATCTATTCTTTTCCGAACTGAGGCACCAAACAAAAATATCTTAATGGATCCATAATTAATTACGTGCAGAGAGATTTTCCTGAGAGCACAGAGAAGGTTGCCATATAAATCTTAAATGGTATTATATAATTACTCTTGTAAACATCGGGGGAATCTTGCTCTCTGGATTTAGCATCTCTCAAGCAGTAATTTGTGCACCGTAACACAAGCTTTGGGGGGGTGCACAGCTGGGCTGCCAAACTCCTGCCTGTCTGCTGCTGTTGAGGCAAATCCCTGCCTTGGGGGGGCCAAAAATATCTGGCAATTTGCAGGCAGCTGGGGTTTGCCAGTGTCTTAAAAAACAAACTGCAGAGCTGATTTTGGCTGCCGATACCCAAAGCCAAGGGTTCACAAGTTGGGTCTTGAGCACGTGAAAAGTGAAGAAGTGAAAAGGCTTTTTTTTTTTGCTATTTATTCCCATTTCTTTGGCTTTGCTTGTGCAGGAGCTGCTGCAGCAGGGCTGCATTTTCCAGGAGCGGCACGGCTGGGAGAGGCCCGGCTGGTTCAGCCCCAGGGGAGCAGCCCCGGTAAGCACGGTGTGCGTTTTGGGGGGCGTTCAGCTGGAGGGTACCAGCTGTGCCTGGTGCATGCAGGATGTGTCCTGAGTCTGCAGGGTGTGCAGTATGCAGCAGGCAGGTGCATGTCCCCAAAATGGGTCCATAAAAACTGTTGGGCTTTTA
>NW_010171436.1:0-9652 GCF_000695765.1 Mesitornis unicolor
ATAAAATATATATTTATATATTTGTGAGTGTATACACAGATAAAACACACAATTTTTGTCTCATTGTGAACTTGTCAATAAGCTTCATACAAAATTAAAGAGCCAATAAAAATGAAAGCTTGCCAACACACTCACCCATGTCTCATTAACACAAGCCATATCACTACTGTTTTAAGCAAAGCTGCTGTCCTGAGCTCTTGAAGTAACCATTGCATTTACACGGGACCTGTTGCCTCCTGCTAGGATTTAATAGCTGTGAAATTCATGTTCTCAGCCTCCAAGTCATGGCCCAAATGTCACCAGTCTCTTCACTACTACACAGAGCATGTAAAGGACAAAAACAAAGCAGAAATATTTTAGCATTTCTGCTGGGAAGATACTGCACTAGCTTCACAGAGACTATGTCCATCTGAAATAAGTCTGACTTTGCTCAGAAGTATCTCACATCAGTCACAGAGTAGAGCTAGGTAGGAATTTCTTCCTAGATATCTGTAATCTAAAACAATTGGGGGATTTGATGAATCCTATGGGCAAGAAATCTCTTCTTTGCTTCCAATGTTGTGATGGTATTAGGTTGTTTATCATATTTTTTCTGCAATTAAGTGGCTTTCGCTTGACAGTACTTCAGTGACAGCTCTGCCTGTTTTCTGGGCCTCTGGATCCACTCTGGATGATCCCAATCAATGTGATATCCAAGGGCAAAGTCATGGAGAGGGATAGCTTGGAGTCAACTCCAGATCTAAATCCATCAATAGAGTGCCCATGGGAGGATAAATTATCTTTCTCAGGGTCCAAACATGAGTTCCATCTGTCTTTTACAACAAGCCATCAAAACAGGAGTTCAGTGCTGACAATAGAGCTGTGACCAAATTTCAGATTAGCAGCCCAAAGGGAAAAATTCACCAGTGTCCAAACCTGATCTTAGGTCAAACAACTTAAAGATTTTTCAGAATCCAAACAGCAGCTAACTCGTACCATTGGCTGCCGGAAAGTCCTTCACTGTAGCAATGAAAGCAATGAAACAGAAAGCTTCCCAACTCATACCTCCCTTCTCAGGTGGCTCCCCTTCTGCAGGAGCTGAATGAGTCCCAGGCCACCTGTTGAGCTGTGCCTCACTTCCTGTACGCTTGGCATCTTGTCTTCTTCCTACGTGTCACTTGCGTGCCAGCAGAGCTGGCCACCCAACAGCTTCTGCTGTGAGTCATCCCTCTGACAAATACTGCTGAAGATCCTCAATTCTTTCAACCACTTTAAAGAGCCCTTCAATAGTCTTTACTGTTGGTGGTATTTTATTTTAAAGTAATGATTTTTTTTGTCTATTGCTAATCTGCAAAGAAATTTAAAACCTCTGTGAATATATACAGTGCCGAAAGTTTTGTTGCTGGTGTATGTTAAAGTTATGAAGACCCATGAGAGGGGAAAGTGTCACAACTTCTAATTGTGAAAGTAAAAGTCTTCAGAAGGAGAGCAACAGAGAAAATAAAGAAATTTGGCAGTGTATATTGTGGAAACAAATTATTTTCATTTCTTTCAAGGGTGAATAAAAAAGAAATGTTAAAGAGGAGACAAAAAAGAAACCTTTTGCAAAAACTTTAGAGGTTATACCTCATCCTGATGTTTCAGTAATCGAATACTTTATCAAGCAAAAAGAGATTTTAATTTGCTATTTTAAAAGCCTCCCAGCTGGAAATAGTCTAATCTCTAAAGGAAGGAGTGCCAGATGCATAGGACAAGAACAGTAAAAGCTCTAGCCCAGCAGTCTTCCTCTTATCTTTACTGGTAAGAGGAAATGAATGAGTCTGCAGATCAGAGAGGGAGAAATGGAGTGTGTCGCTCCAGTAGTTCTAAAACACATGAACCCAAGAAAGCGTCTGATTTATCAGGCAAATTTTTAACATTAATAAAGAATTTCATTGGAAGTCATTGGAATGAGTTCAAGTTTGACAGTGTAATATGCCAGAGTTTCTTTGCACCAGTCACTATTTTGGATCTTGGTTTAGTAGCAATAGCTAGTTCTCACATAGTATTTCTCATCATTTGATCAGGAACTGCTTTACCAAGGAGTTCAGTATTTTTGATGCTGTTAAACTGAAGTAAAAATAATGTAAAAAAAAGAAGTGAACCTTGTTTGATAAAACATTTCAAGAGCTACAGGACAGTGCCATGTGATCTAGACTAGAAGAAAAAACACAAACAAGTTTCCATATTTGCCTTTGATTGATCAGATTGCACTGTTCTTGCAAGGATAAGCATGTTAACTAAGATTGTAATGTGTTTCTTAAATGGCAACAAGCTGTCAAATACTAGAAGATTAGTATTGAAAAAGTGTTTAAAAAGAAAACCATTCAAGGAGAGAAATAACCAAACACTATTTAATAAAAAATTTGAAATATTTCAGAAAATTTTAGATAAATATTCCAGACATTAAAGGGTCAATTCAATTTCTTTTAACCAGATTTGTAAAGCTGCAAATCTCACAAGTCCTCACAAGTTTTCAATTATTATTTGGTTTCACACAATCTGGATTGTTTACAAAAGACAAATTTCTTTCAAATACTTTGATATTTTTACTTGTGGCCATAGGTATATGTGTTAATAAATAATAAATAAAGTTGTTCCACTTTGGATTAAATATATTGACTAAACCATGTCAAGCCTGCTAGGAGAGTTGAATTTTTTTTATCCTTACTATTTATTTAAGTTTGCATGAGTAGAATCTACATAATGTATTTCTGATGACATGTATATCATATGAACCCAAATAAGGGCTATTACCATTTTCTCATTTACCCATTGCAAATAACTTGGGAGACTCTTACTAGATGGCCAGCTATGACAATCTAAACATTGTAGGAGGTTCTTTCCATTCTTAGTATCATATTTTCAATGGCACTCTCTACAAGAAAAAAAATAAGTTACAGAAGATATAAAACCAAATAGTTCAAATTTAAAAGGTGGCCCCATGAGTCATGTAGAATTTTTAGCTTTCTTTGGTAGCCTGTGAGAAGCTGAACTTAGACACCAGCAGTTCTGATTTTGCTGTGGACTGATTAGAGAAGTGTGGCCCTAGTATTTAGAGCATGTGAACTGCTTTTCCTGAGGAGCTCTGACACTCTGTACACATCATGGAGACATCCCAGACTCTGTTGTTACACAGCCAGGCCTCAGAGGTGTAGGGTGAAATTCTCCTGTCTGTAAAGGAGGTCTACCAGGCAAAAGCCATCAACTTTTCCAGGACGGTTCTTTCAAGTGCATGCAGGGGAATCTGTTACCTGCAAAAATAAGAGCATTTATATCTCAGCTTGTTTCAACCTTTTGTCCCAGCTCTGGTAGTGATCACAGTAGTATGCATTGTGATTGCATTGACATTGTGCTCTCTGAGCGTGGATTTCTGTCTAGTTTCACTGGGATCACACTGAGCAGATACGTTTCCTTTTCATAATTAAAATATATGGGCCCACCGCCTGCACAGTGCTCACCAGGCAGTAAGGGTGGCTGCCACCAAGAGAGGCTGTTGCTTCCACACTCCCCCTGTGCCTTTCTTTGCTGCATTTGTTTGACTTTCACTCTCACTGGCAAAGTCAAGTGTGGAAAGTGTGGACCCATTAAAAGATTATTCCCAAATTCTTAGACTGAAAGTTGTCAATAAGCACGCCTGGAGAACCTTTTTAAAATAGCAGCTCCTGGACATGCAATCGCCAGCAGCTAATTCTCATTCAAATGAAACAATGTGAATGAGAATCTCAGTTGCTTTATTAGGAGTAGAATCACTCAGGCATAGCTTTCAGCTTTGGTCCAAAATGAGCTTTCTCTAACCGAATGGCTTGCTTTAGCAGGGTAAACAGTGACCACCTGCTATTCTTTGAGCTGCAACCAAAGCACAAGGAGCACTTTTTTATTTTAACTAGCTTACAGCCCGGGGTTGCATATCCCTATGGATATTAATCAGCAAATTTACAGCCACAGTGTTATCAAAAAATGTAACTTTTTAAATTAATCGTAAAGTGCAGGGTCAAAGTGAATATTAATCTTTAACAGGATGAAAATATGTCATTTCCTTGTGGGAATTAAAAAGTAGATGCAATCTATAACTGACTTATAAAGTAAACAATAAGGCAGTCAGCTTTATCCAGGAATAAAATATTTGGCATTTTAGAGGAGTATTTTCTATGAATTATTTGCAACACAGATAGAACTATGCCTTGGCTATGAAATTATTTCCTGGCATTCGTCAAAGCACTTTTCCACTAATTAACTGAATAACTTCAATCAGTGATTTCTGTGTTTATTTATTAAATAGGACACAATACACTGTAAACCACGTTGCCAAGTTGTCTTTTATTTTGAAGAAATGATATTTAGAAACCAAATCTATAATTAGAAAACATGCCTCTGAATTTCAGGGTGCCATTCAGGTATTAGTAGAAATTACTTATCTCAGTATTTTTATCTTAACCTTCTACTGCCTGTGGTGGGATTCCCACTCTGGAATTCAATATATTCTCTCTTAGATGATCTCTTTATTTACAAAACACGAAATTTCTTTACAAAGCATGACATTTAAGAGCCTTACAGAATTATTAAATTGGTCAGTGCTTTTTTATAGTTTAGTCTCCTTAAAGTGAAATAGGCAGGAAAGTTTAAGAGTATCTGTATTTCCCATAGCGAGAAAATAAGTCCTGACATGTACTAGGGAAACTCTTTTTAACTTTAATTGTATTATACAAATATAAAACTGGAATGGTAGTGTCAGTTACTTATTCTCATTTTAATTATGATTTAGGTGGAATGATTGAGTCAGGATTTGCTAATGAGATGAAATGTTTATGAGTTGTTATGTGTTAAAATAGTACTTTAAAAATTCACAATGCAGTTTAAAAATATACACTCCTGCACAGAAATTACTGTGTCCTTTTCAACAAATAATAGCCACTTTTGAGTAAATACAAAGCTACTGTTCAACAAGGCACAATGCTGCTACACAGTAGAATAAGAAAACTGGGGGGGCCCAACTCTCCCTCCTATGAACAAAAAACTGCTTTTATGTCCCTTTTGTGCTGCCTATTTGTGTTCATCTAAATAGAGTTCAGATCTAGATACTCACAGCTTGCTGCTGCTGTGGGACCTAAGCTGGAGAATGTGATTTTTTCTTAGGGTAGTGACATTAACCATGTTTTCTCAGACTCTCCTTATCTTGTATACAAGGTTGAGAATGTAAATGCCCAGGAGCTGCATTCCACCTGGAGAGGGGCTGGGAGCTGCAGGAGCATCCTGGGGCAGGCAGGGAAGGACCTGGCAGCAGAACAGCCTTCATGAGGATGGGAATGGTCAAGGCTGGGCAGGACATCAGCCCATGGGGCCTCTCTAGGGTGGGAGGTCAAGCAGGGCATTGCTGTGGTAATACTTAAGATGGTACCCCATGGCTGGGGCAGGGACTGATGACCCCAGGCTGGGCTGAGGTGAGGCCATGGGAGAAGACACTAAAGCCCATGGGTTCCCTCAGGGCTCTGATGGTGTGGAAAATTGTTTGTTACAGAAAACAATGGGATCTAAAATGATAATTTTTTATTATAATTTCATTGTCAGTTGCCTCCAAAAAATGAGAAGTGGGCATGAAAGCCTTGACTACCCAAGGGCCAGCGCTCTGCTTTGTGTCAGCTGTAAGACAGCAAGAAGCATTTCCAGGCATCTCATTCCAGAGATGGGAGTCACAGACTTGAGACACTGTCATGTGCTGACTATCTTCAACCAGAATTTGAAGAACACTTTGGAAAACAGACAAAGAATCTTAGTGCACATTAGAAAGTTCACATATTCAAGCCAAGGAATGACAGAAATTTTTGAAAAGCAAGGGCATGCCTATCTCAGTTTAATACATACATTTCCATCATTATGTGGTATTATTAACTAAGGATCAGCTTCTGTTCCACTATGACTTACTTTTTTAAATAAGCTGGATACAGTTTTTGGGTAAGTGACCTGAAGTGTTCTTGATAGCTTTACTCCTTTTAAAAAAATATGTAAATTGGTCAACTTAAAGAGAGAAACTTTTTTCCAGAGATCGTGTTTTGCTTAATCTTCTGTTTACCTTTTCCACTGTCATTGAGTATTAGGTTGATGCATTCAGAGAACCGCACACAATTATTATATCTCATAACAATATGTTTATAACCCATGACTATGTACCTGGAGCAAAACTGTGTTTTGTGCACACTTCTCTGCTTTCACTGACATTGAATTTTATATTGAGACGTTAAGTTATCCTCATTTTTCATGACTGTGAGATTCTTCTGTAGCTTTTCAGTCAACTTCAAAACAGACCATGCCAAAAATGTTTATACAATATAGAAACTTAACAGTGACCGACAACACATTAATCTTCATTTTCAGATCCAGACTATGCTGAACTTACATATGCTCCAGTACTGATCTTAAGAAGATTTTGCAAATTTTTAGGTACCTAACCTTTTTCCATTGTATAAACATGTCATTTGTGTCTAACCTTCTTTGATCACCCATTAATCCATAAGAAAAATTCCTCTGTTATCCTATGAGTGCTTAGTTTCTTTGAAAGATATTTTGTCAAATACTTTTGGAAAATCTGCACACATTATATCCTTTGGCTGAGCCATATCCATGTGTTCATTTATTCTTTTCTCAATTATAATCAAACTATGGCTTTCATCAAAAGCCTGTTCCCAAATGTGTCATATTCTTCACTGCATTACTAAATTTATTCATTGTCAGTTTTTTTTATTTCTACTGTTATGCGGAAATCAAATGTACTGATTCTTATTTCCCAGGATCATAAGTGGAGCTTTTCTTCAAAGTCTGATGCCATGTTTTCTATCTGCTTTCCTCTGAAAATAAGATAGATGTAAACAATAATCACAAGTGTCGATTAGCAGTTCAACACTTTTATATTTACCTTTTTTTAGAATTCTAGAGACAATGCTCCTAAGATCTAGTGATTTGTTATTCTTAAGCATACTAACTTATTTTAAAGCTCTTTCATTGACACATCAGTCTGAAACATTACCTCAAGCTCATTTCTTTTCAAGAATGAGTGTGATTTGGGAACGATTCAGTCAGCCTTTCTGCAATTGCTATATATTACACAAATATTCCTATTATTTCTTAACCATATCTTGAAACTAGACTAGCTTTCTTATTTTAAGCAGCTTGAATAAGTAACAGCTTCTGTATCCCTAAAGATTAGTTTCTCCAAATCTTTTTTGCATATTTTTCATGATTTTGGCTTTAACTTGTCAAGGATTATGGTCCTTTCTAGTCTTCTGGGCTTCATTTCTGCTTTTTTCTTTTGTAACATGTTCCAGAATTTACCTATATACTTGTACTTTCTTTTACCTGTACTCTGGATGTCTCCTATACTTTTTAAATTAATTCCCTTTTAAAACATTCCCTTTTAAAGCATTCCCCTTAGTTGCCTTTTAAAAAAAAAATCCACATTACTTAGAAATTTAGGAGGTAGGGTAGAACTCTTTCTCTCTCACATGTGGAATTTGAATACATACAGTTTCTCCAAGAGAAAGGAGAACTTTTAGGAGTTTTACCTGAGCAGAGAACAAACCAGCAACAGGTTTACTCTTTGTGTCTTCAGGTATGAATGGAGTACATTTAAACAAGGCTTTAATACATTTATGGAAATGAACCAACAGTAGGTGGCCTTAAAATCTCACTAACAAAGCTCAAATCTCTGAGCTTAAGGGTCAAGCCACTTCTAATGCCACATGACTGTTAGCTTTATGAGAGTGGGACCTTACTCATTCTTAATTTTACCATTCACCTAAGCCTAGTTAAATAATCAGGTTTTTATAGCTTTCTGTATAATTTATAGCTTGATAGTTCACACGTGATAAAACTGTAGAATTAATATAACTAACAATGAATTCTCTGATTAATAGATTCCCTATATTTCTGGCAATATTTAGCAGGCAGCAAATAATATACTGCTTTTTAATTAGCACTACTGAGAGAGAAATTTTTCCATTTCAGATTATTATGTTCATTATTTGTATCATTTTTAGGGATGAAAACTCCAAGAGGTTGAGCAATCTTGTTTCACAGGAACCATAAGATTACCTGAAAGCATCTCAGCTTTTTTCTGGTTCTTCCGGTACCTCTTCTATCATATATCTCTCTCAAGGGAGATGTCCTTGACCCACAAAGATTATCTGCTCCACATTTGAGCACTAATATCTGTCCTTTTGTCTTATCTTTGACTTTGTCTTTGACCTTGCAACCAGCTGTGTCTATTAGTGGAATTCTAAACTCAATAAGCATTTTGGCTGATTCATGTAGGTTCTTTCAGCCCCTTCCTACACTTTTTCGAGGCTTCTCTTTTACCCTTAACTGCACTGTGCTTCAAACAGACCCCACTGAGCTGCTTATTTTTGTCCCCCCCAAACTGTTTGTGCGATGGTAGCAGATGTTGCAAAGTCTGCATAATAACATTAAACCTGTATATTTTTTGCCCTAGATCACTTGGTGCATATGACATTGGACATCAGCAGCCAGCCAAGAACCGATGCTCTTTTTGGCTAAGACACTTCAACAGAGGGGTTGAATATCAAGAGAAATGTCTGGGGCATAAGGTAAGTCAATTGTGGGAGATGGAGTCAGAAAATTATTCATACTGGGGCAGTTACAGAGGCTGGAGGTTAAAATTTCTACTTCAACAGCCTCTTGTGATTTTTCCAAACTAATTTGTCACTTCCTAATTAATACTAAAAAATAGTCATTATTTTTGACTATTAGAGCAACGTTAGAGTGCCACCACTTAAGATAATGCTAGTATCCCCTCAATACACATCTATAAAAATTTGCTCTCAGCCAGAGGTCCTTAGCCATTTGTGCTGCAAAACACAACATTTGCAACTCTGACAGCCTAAGGGTTGAGTTTAATCTGCATAAATATTTAAATACATTTACATACACTTGTCCTGCAAATAAATGGCAAAACCCAATACTTGTTATTAAGACTTTAATGAAAATAGTAGGTGAAGGTTGTTTTTAATGACAAAAGAAAGAAGACAAGACAGAGAGAAAGTTACGCTACTGATAAACCTCATGTAATGTTCTTTCACTGAATATTTTATTTACAGATGAATTCTGGATAATCTGAACATGATTCCATAAGGAACATCCATTATTCCATTCCAGGTCAAATGATTTATAGCTTAAAGTGTACTAAAATGTACCAGGTATGTCAATAGAAGTTGATGGATTTTCAGTACCATTAGCCAATTCTATACAAAGTTATTTTTTAAGTGACTATTCCTTCCAAGAAAATACAATGAACAAGCAAACAAACCAACCAAACAAAAAAAGGAAAGGCATTAAAAAGAAATGTCTTTTAAATTTTATTATTATTTCTTTCCTTTTTTCCTTCTCTTACTTTCTTCCTCCTGTTTCATTTTTCCTTCTTTATTTGAAACAGTTCTTACAGAGTTGTAGCAATTGCAGCATGAGAACATATTGATGTTCCTGGGTAACCACAAGAATAGTGAGAAGTAAAAACATCTCAGAAAAGCAAAGCTCATTACAAGAGCCTGTAGTGAGAGCTGGCAGGCCATGTCCTGAGAGCTACATGTGAAGGGCTCTTCTGGACATGGCCTTTTTTCCTCCTGTA
>NW_010171436.1:9683-39457 GCF_000695765.1 Mesitornis unicolor
CCAGAAAGATGTCCCCAAAATAGATTTGGACTGGAGCTTAGTCTGCAAACAGCAGATCAAAACGAATGTGCCACAAACCTATGAGCTTTGTGGTAGAAATGTAATGCAGATGGATAATGCAATACAGTGTCCCCATAACCCACTGCTTTACGCATTTGATGATCCCCTCCATCTTAAGAGATGGAGGTATTGACATCCTAAGGGAATCCTCAAGTTGCTTTGAAGAAGGTTGGTTATGCTTCATCGTCAGTGATCAGTGTTTGCTATAGCACAGCTATCCCTGTCAGATAAGTCTGTTTCCAAAAGATTTGTGGTGGATCACTCAGACTGTTCCCCAAAAATAAGGATATGACCTGCTTTCCCTGTGGAACAGGTTTTCTTATCCCTTTCTACAGATTTCTTTGTGGGAAAAGGCAGACAAATAAAGCACAGTGTCTTCAAGCTTCATGTTCTTAATAACCCTTTGTTTTGCTTTATTTTAAGGTATAGAAGTATAATAACTTCCATGTAGGTAAATATATCTGTAGAGTGTCAGCACAATATATCTGTACAGTGCTGCCAAGATGCTCATAACAGTACTGTTTTATCTGTCTCAGCCTATGAATTTAGTCATAGCCTTTATTGTCTTTAGCTGATAAATGGCCTCTTCCATAAATATTGCTTTCATTACATCAAGAATCCAAGGCTTAACCCGTAACATTGACATTGTCATACAGAGGAGAGCTATTTCACTTTTAGCAAACAACAAAGTTAGTGATATTATTGGTGAGGCTAACTATATTTTTGTTATATTTATGTTCCAACTGAGGTATCATGATCTGGAATTAATTGCTGGAGCCAGTTAGTTTTATTTAATGCTTTCTGAAGACAGTCAAGGTCATCTGGAGCTCAAGAATGGCATTTATTTTGTTTGTGTAGGTAGAAGTCTACGGTAAATTATCTTCTTCTATCAGTGTAAATCTGGAGTAATTCCACTGAAACCAGCAAAGTGAGTCACATTTGTACAAGCACAGTAAAGGCAAATTTATTCTATTCCAAATGCCGTGCTATGAACTTGAAAAAGATAGATGGGTCTCTGTTTTCCTTAGTGGTAGCTGACAGCATCTTGCAAAAGCATGTGCATCTCCATGAACATTTCCATACTTCAGGTAAGAAGATGTCATACTAGCACTAGAACTTGCAATTGCCACAGTGTGCTAAATTATCTATCTAAAATATTTCAATATTTCAATAGTCATGAAGTTTTGCGAGGAAAAATTTACAATTCTTCAAAAATTTTGTTAGCAGTTTTTGAGGTTTTTTAATCTGCATTTTGAAAGATACAGGAACTGTTCAAACCCATATATATATAACCTTTCCTTCCAGCTGGAAATTTAGCTCAAGTGGACTGTGCTCACAGTCAGGTTAGAAACAAGATTTCCCAATGTCCAGCAACTAGGTCAGAGCAACAGCAGAGCAGTATGGAAATCCTGGCTATGCCCACAGCACATATGGAGATCGAGAGGATGGCACACGCATGGTAAGATTGGCCCATCCAAACAGCACTGCACCTCTTGCAAACACAAAACTAGTTGTGGGAACACTTGCACATCAATTGCACAGATCAGCTGCTGCCAGGACCTGCTGGGCTTCAGTACTTCCTCCTGTCTGAGAAAACCTGGAAAAGGATACACCAGCCAGTCCTTATCTGCATTCCGCTTGCCAATGAGGCAAAGCAATGGACTCCTGTCAGGAACTGATCCCCTCTTTCTGATACAAAGCAGAAGCAGTTCCCACTATGGTTACAATGTTTTGCATCTGAATTCTCAGAGACTGGAGCACAGGGTGTGGGAGACAGTGCCTTTCTCAGATGATGATTATTCAGGCTTCTATTTCACATCTCCTAGAAGGAAGTCCTAATGTCGCGGACACCTAACCATAGAAATGAGGAGCCTCTGAGCTCCTTAGTGCAACAGCTGTGCTGTAGCTTTATTAAAGCAAGCCCACATCTATCTTCATGAACAGCAACCACTGTGATCAGACTGTTCAGCACAGTTTGATAAGGTGCCTAGATTTTAAGATTTAGATTTACAAATGCCTCCTCAGGATTTCTATGCTTCCCAGGGACCTTGGGGGCTAAGTCTCTGGATATCACCAGGCATCCAGTTCCCTGCTCCAACTGATGTGGCTGCTTGTGTTTGTGTGTCAGCCTTGTGTGTCTGCAAAATGTACCCTGTTCTGGAGAGTGAGATGGGGTCTGTTATTATTATGCATCACGCACACATGGATGTGAGCCCATGGCAACCTTTGCAGGAGTCCTGTGGAGCAGACAGAGAGGCTGTCAGGCTGACACAGCCAAGTGCCTTGCATATTATATCTGTTTCTTCCAGTCTCCAACTGCCTCTGGTACTGACGGTGTTTGCCACTGGGGTTTAGATCAGTGACCAACTCTCCGTACCCCACACCATCTTAGTCTTCAAATCTGTATCTATGCAGTCAGTTTAGTAAAACTGTAGTAAATAGCACCATTGCATCTGAGACTTTCACCCTTTTTTTATGTCTGTTGTAGTTAATCCAGGGTCAATAACATTTTTTAAATGACTTGCAGCAAATATGGTAAGTACTTTAACAATAGACTCCATCAGTTCCAGAGAAGCTGTTTTATTCTACTAAGTCAATTATCAGGGGTTTCAAAAGTCCCTAAATAAGTAGTTGTCTGACAGATCATAATAGCTTCTTCTGTTACTCTGTGCCAACTCATATACTGCTGCAGAATAATTTGTCTTACACTTTTGCTTAGGATTTGAAAAACAATCATGTTGAAAGGAAACGAGAAAAATTATAAGAATAATGGAATAAGAAAACAAAAGCAATTCTGGGAAAAATAAACTTCCTACTCTAAATATTGCTAGGATCTTTTAGCTTTATATTTTGGGATATGAGCTACAGATTTACCAGAGCTCTCAGTTCTCTGGCAATCACGGCAGCATGCCACAATTGTATTGGCTGAAATCATCTGCCCCTTATCCCCATCAGATAGATATTCACTGCCAGTCCCTTTCACAACTGATACTGAGCCTTGGGGAAACCACCTGGTTGCCTGTGCTGTAAGGGAAAAACCTCGCTCCTTGGATCTCTTTTTTTCTAGAATTGTCGAGACTGTAGGTTACACTGCCAAAAAAAACCCCCAAAAAACCAGTTGCAGTTTTATTGATGGGCTCCCTTCAGGTTTGCTCTATCCTTTCACTTTCCATAATTGCTTCAGGGACCAAGATTTGCTGAGTGTTCACAGAGGCCAGACTTGAGGTCAGATAAGCAAATGGCTGCAGTGGCTGATTGTCCAAGGTTAGCTCATAGACTGACCAGTCAAGGAAAGAAAGCACCACTACAAGATCAGTTGTGACTATGCAAACCAGGCAGCATACATATTAAGAAAACCCTATATGATCACTTGCCAGATATTCCTTGGACAACATCTGCAATGCTACAGGATCCCCATGGTTGTCGTGGGCTGTGGATAGGCAGACAGTCTCTGAGACAGCAGTGACCAGAGCTGTCAGCAGCTTCAGCAATCAGGGCCAAGGGAGGGAAAAGCAGAGCAGTGCTGAGGCTGCAGCAATGTGTTCTTTATAATCTATGGCAGCAATAAACTGAATAAACAAAATTCTCTGAAGTGTTTTCATGTGCTGTCCCAGATACAGGAAATTGCACCAATAATGGATGGAGACGCTGATCACAGGCATAGCCAAGGCCAAATTTTAAGCTGGGAGGAAGCCACTGATTCCCACCTGTAGAAGAGATAGGAGAGTGGGGTTTTTTCTCTTCCATTAACCATCCAAAGTATCTGGGACTAATGTATAAGAGAAACTCATTTAATGAACTGAGACACATACATTTTTTTGGCTCCTTATCCTAATCATTCACCCCTTTCAACCAGAATTATTTCAGTCCCACATGTATCCAGTCTGAGCAACTGCCATCTACAGTCAGTACCTGCAGGCAGTGTGAAAATGTTGTAGTAGGGCTGGTGCACAATGAGATATCTATCCAGGTGATGATCACCACGCTTCCAAATACTGTTTGTATGGGCTTCTACTATCTGTCTTTCAGTCTGCAAGCAACTGCTTAAATTTAGAGGTAGTATAGTAATAAAGGAAATTATAAAATAAACTGAGATGGACATATGGGCACCCCTTTCCAAACAGAAATCAATTTCCAGTGGAATAATAAAAGAAAAAAAAAGTGCAAAATATAAACCACAAATATTCAAAGAATAATTTAAACTGGCTTTACCTGTGCTTTTTGCTGAGCAGAGAAGAGTAGCCAAAAATTTGGCCTGGTATTTTTTTTTAACTTATATACTTCATATGCAATTCACTATTTGCCTTCATACCACAGAAACGCTTTCAGGAGAGCCTTTTCCTCTCTGTGCATGATTTATATTCCTACTATCCCATGGTTGGTTGATTTCCATACACAAATCCAAACATTTCTGGCAACTCCTGGGTGAATTTGTAGAAAAGTTCTTGAAAAACCATGCACTTATGGGTTTACTTTCTTTGTTCTCAGAAATTTTCCCTCTTTCTGTGTGTATTGTGATAGGGGAAAACTGGAGGAAACAATCTGTCTCCTTCATTAGAATTCAAAAACAAAGTTTCTTTGATGCTTTGCTCATTATTTTTATAAATAGCCATAAAATAGTCCATTCTTTATCCATAATTTAACAGATCACTATGTTTATTTCCCTGTACTTTTTTTCCCTGCAAACTAAAGATAAGGAGTCACTCATACGTGGCATAAAGCTTTTTTTAAAAAAAAATTAGTCATGGTGAGTAATAGTAGGAATCTTTCAGACTTCTGGCTATCCAGCTACTAGATGATTGAGATGCAGAATCAAAAATTAATAAGAAATATCAAAAATCTTTTGTCAGACTGAGAAAACCAAAGGAGTGTGAAGTTGTATTATCTCAGGCAAAGCGAGATGAGAAACAGTGGCACCTCCCAAATGAGAAGTTTTAAAAGGTCTAGCCAACAGTACTCTATTAAGTACTTTTTCTTAAGGCAAAATTATCTGAAATAATTTGGGAACACTGCCTAAGATTACCTTACAGAGCAAAAAAAGGGGATATTATATACTATTACTGCTGTTGTTTTAAATACATTTGACCACAGGCCATTGGAGCACATGATAACGGGGGTTTTTTAGCATGAAAATTTTTCCATGTATAATAACTAATGATCAAAAATGCATAAAAAAAGGAGTAGTCCAGTGATAGGACACTATTTGTGGGTTTTTTTTACTGTGGTGAGAAATGGACTTTTATTACTTCTCTGAAATTGTATTAAGAAAGACTATTTTTACCTGCTTGACTGTTGCAATCCAAATAACTTCTTGTGAGAGGCTGTGCTGATGATCTCCACATAGATCTCAAAACATCATTTTCTGGAAGAATAAATTGAGTTTACCTTGCAGATGTCTGAGACACCCCTCTCTTCTATTTTTTTTAATTCTGAGGGAACTTGCCAGCCACCCTGAGTTGTGTGCAGTCTATGAGAACTGTTGCCCCTTGGTAACTTAACAGGCTAACACCTTAGATTCCCTCCTAGCTTTTTGACAAGACTCAAAACATAGCTTTCATGGGAGAACTTTTGAACCACTAGCAGGAGACCAGGGAGACTTTCTACATTTTCTGAAAGTGTTTCTTTCAATCATTGGGATGCCTACCGTGGAAAGGTGTTGAAATCCTCGGTTATGTCTCAGGAAACTCATCTTGTGTCAGACAATGTAACAAAAAAATAAATCAGAAGAAATCACAGTTATGTATCTTCTGTGCCTCACAGGAAGCCCCCCCCAATATATGCTCCTCAGTGGCGCTCCCTGGATTTTCCTGTCTGGAACCACTTTGTACCTTCACTTAGCAGCTTCTCTCTGCATAGAGCACAGCCTTTCTCAGTCCACCTCACTCCTAATCTTCTGTTCACTGCTTATCCTGTTGGGTCTTTGGTAATATCACTATTTCCAAGTCTGCTTTCAGGATTTTACATCTCCACTACATTCTTCCCCACACACATCCTCTTCGGTTTTTTTTTTCAATGCACTTGTATGGCTCATTTTCCAGGACTTTCACCAATCCAGATCTCCCCTACTATTTGCATGGCCCTCTCTTCTTACACAGCCATCTTCCAAGTCCTCATTAGGTCCAGTAACTTAAGAGCATGAACCCTCTTCTCTCTGTATCATCATTTACCTCTGTGCTTGTCTCTCTCTCCTCGTCCTGCTCTGCATACATTTGCTGGGCAGCTGCAGAAAAGATTAAATGGCCATTCACTTCCTTGCCTAGGGGCAGAATTTATTAGATGCTGAATCTCAGAAGGCTTGATTCTCTTCAGATAGTTCAAGACGCAGGCCCAGATTCTCAAGAAATGGGTTTTATGGGCCAGGCTACACAAGAGCAGTGTTCAGGCAGTCAGTGTGGGAGGACACAGAAGCCGCATCTCTCACCTCCTGCAGCTGGATGCTTGCAGTGCGAAGTAGGGGAATTGCCCTCTCTCTCTTCCCATCTCAACTAACCCCAAAGCAAAGGAGATACAGATTTCTCTGCTTTAACTGTTAAAAGTGCTTTTGAAGCTGTATTGTACTCCTCCAGAAAGTGTAACACCAAAAGCCTCAGCTTTTCATCCTAGGACTGTGCAACTTTCTGCATTTCCCTGGCAAGCAATGCTTTAAATACCTCTGACTAACCCAGTCAAAGCATAGTATTTGTGTATGCAAACCAATGTTTTAGAGTTCCAATGGCTAAAGATCTATTACCTGAAGTCTATTTTCTGTATGGGCTCATATTCTGCTTGCAAATATACCAGGCAGGATAGAGAAAAATATGACTCTAAACTAATGTTCAAATTTAGATTAATATTTCCCCAAGCACTATTTCCATTAGTGCTAATACAGGAATGCATAGATCATAAATTGTCCTTTCAGGCTGTGACAATTCTAAATTTAGTGTCAGTGTTAATTAAGCAAGAGAAAATTAGGCAACGCAACAGATTTGAGGAGCAGGCAATGGAAGGGGAGAGCTGGGTCATCAGTTTGAGGACTTTGGGTGGTAATAATTTAGTGCACAAGCAATCATGAGGATAGACCTGAGTATTTCAGTGCTTTTAATAATTTGTAGCATTTAAGGACAGCAGATTATTTTTTAATTATTTATATTCCACATGAGTAGAGAATAATCTTGATTTACCCTTCTCTGGGTCCTTTCTGTGTTGACAGAAAGAGTTCATTTGTTACTTGACATACGTGCTAATTACTATGCCCATATGTCCATACTGCACATTTTATTTACTACTGTATGAGAGAGATCTTTTTGGGGTTAATAAATGTCAAAAATCTCACATAAACATTTTCTTCTCTTCTTTCATATAATAGAGGGGTCTGTTTAATAAACTGCAAATCAGTATAAGGTCACAATATGCTTAGCTTTAAAACTGAAGTTAGGGTAAGCAGTTACAAAGGGTCCACTGTGTTCCTTGTTTAGTTGTTTATAACACAGAACTGAATAGGATGATTAATAATCATGTTCTACACTGAAAGAATGTAATTTATAATAGTTTATGTAAATACAGCAGCAGCATTAGTTGTTCATTTACCATTGCCATGTTAGCACGTATGGGAATTCTTGCATTTTTAGAAAGCAACAAAGCCAAGATCCTCACAGGAGTTCTGTGCTTAAATACCTTTGAGAATGTGGGCCCAAGGTGCTAAAATAGCTTAACATTACTGAATGTTTAGTTAAAATTAGACAGAATACTGGCATGTGTAGCAATGTTTGCTAAGAAGTCTGGATTTTACTGAGCTATGTTGGCAATGGAAGAAGACAGGAGAGAATTAAAAGCTTTTACAAGATCACTGAACTAAAAAAGAGCAAAATAAATAAAAATTAATCATCAGCATAGCATAAATTGCATTTTAAAAAGGAAAATAACTTAGAATCCAGCACAGGATGTTCTTTTAATTAATTAATGTCAAGATTTCAATATAAATTATGACAATTTTTTTTTTAAATGAGTTCTCTATAGCTTTGTCTGTAGCCCTTGGTATACTCTCAGTAGTGAATTGGTACTTACCTGCAGCCTTTGATCAGCAATGAGATCAACAGTAGTGTTGCTCTATCATGTTTCTAATAGTAAGTGAGGGCACTAATTTAGAGCACACCAGATACATCTCTCTCACCTTCTGCATGGATGCTCTTATTACACGCAGGTTCACTGAGGCTAGAAAGATTTTGTCTCCTAAGTATCTGAGTGAATCTAGGAGTTCATGAGCACAACGTGCAAGGTAGCTATTATCTTTTGAGAGAGGAGTAAAACTTGCTTCACCACGTTCTTATGAAGATATGGTGCTAAATAGAAAGTATTCTATAATTTTCACTTTGGAATAGAGCATGGCTAGTCTTTTATGAAGATGTTCAGGTTCTGGGTTTAAATTCATTATACTTTTTACTGCTATTCATAAAGGTTCATGATCAGGAAAAATAGCAGGTTTAAATCTATTTGTGTTCAAGATCATATTAAATTCTTAAACACGGTGCATAAATGGTGCATTTTTCCTGAATGAAAAGCCCTCGGTAACTAATTGACCAGGTAATTAATGGAAAGTGTTCATATTCCACACAGCAAAGACTGGATCATGCACCACCATGGCCAGTGGGAGCTCTGCCATTAACTTCAGTGGGGCTGCAAAACGAGGCTGTTTAGTTCCTTATTCAGTTTGGTTAATAAGATTTGTGCTGCAGGCCCTTTTCACCAAAAGGCTGGCAGGCTTCTTATAGCATTACTGGAAACTAGACCCTACACAAATTACTAAGGTCTTTTGTATTTTAATGTCTTCTTTGTAATGATATTCAGTCCTTCGGGGCAGCTGCCTAAGAGAGACATTTGTCAACTTCATTTTGTTTTTAGGACAGATGAGCCAGAGCCAAAACCATAGACCTGAATAACTTGAAACTCCAGAGGAGTTTGGATCCAGATTTGAGCCCCGCGATTTGAGGCCTTAGCTGATTAGTGGGCCCAAATTTCAGCCTCTCATGGTGTGCAATGTGTTAACCACAAACTGGGCTTGTGCTTACAAAGGGGCTCAAAAGTTGCTGCCAGCATCCTTAGTGCAGTAACCCAGCAGCAAGAATACCAAAACCAGCTGAGCAGAGTTGAAACGAATGGCTCCCTTGCACAGTGTCCTGGCTCTAACGCTGTCCTCTAACCATTGCCTAAAAAAGAGTAAAGAAACAGGGCAAGAGTGCAGTGATACATCCCCAGAAGAGCCTCCCCATCTTCAGCAGCACACTGGGGTGGAGTCTTTGTGTCGGCTGAGATAATTTTTGTGTTAGCACCAGCCACTCCTTGCTGAATTATCTATCCCTGTTCCTGCTCCTCTTGCTTCCAAGGTAAAGAGCTAGAAGGGGAAGCTTGTGAAATCCCAGTGCTGCGATATGTGTGTGTAAGAGAACTGAGAAGGGCAGGTCTGAAATATGGGTAATGGCGAAGAAGGTAGAGAGGCAGAGGAACAGCTGCAGAAGGTTTGTGCTTGAGAAGGCTCAGATCCTGGGCTTTAGGATACCCATCATAGTTTTTTACAAAATTGTAACTGTATCCAGTTAGAAAATGGCTGGAACTAAATCAGTGCAGAATTCTTGCTTAGATAAAGCTGTAATTTATAAATACAATTCTGTGGTTTTAGGTTAACTTACATACACACAGATCAAAATGTAGTGATAGTAAGGACAAAATGTTTGAAATGTCATCTGTGTAATGCATGTGCAAAACTAATTAACTTATAGATGGCATTTGTCCATATCCCCCATGTGATGCACTGAGACTCTCTCTGGTATTGTAGAATGCAAATGCTTTGAAAAGAAATTGCCCAAGGGACTGAATGTCTTTCCTTTACATTGTTTTTAAAAGGAAGAGTTTCTCGCACTGTGTTTATTTGCTGCTAAGATACTGTTACACTAGCACCATCACAGGCTGTTTCTCACTGCAGTATCCCATAAATTACATTGTTACAGGGAGTATTAGGAATGTGCATACACTGCCTGACTAGAACAATTTTATCTGAATAACGTTTCATGACCTTTCTTGCAACAAGGTCCTAACTAGAAAAGCATAGATTTACCAGGCATCCTGGCTGTACTGAAAGATTGTAATTACCGTTCTATTTTATCAGTATTAGTAGAGAGAGTTTCTGCCCTGACATCTCCTCTCCAAACACAAATGAAAAGTTGGGAAGTTGTATGACTCAAGTAATGAAGTACATTAAATCCAGATACCTGTTTCAAATCCAACAATTGTGGAAATTATGGAAGAGCCATTGCCATCAAGATGACTTTCCAACAGGCTCAATGAGACGGTTTTGTGGCCTCAGTCCAATTCTTAATGGACAAGAGTCCACATTACAAAAAGCAACACACAACTGGCAGTAATTGATACTCTTCTGGCACTCAACAGAAAAGCCAAGTATTGAATGAGCATGAAGAATGGACTAACCTTTCACCTCCCCTCAATTCCAGGTCAGGGATGAGACATCTGATAGAGCCACATTGGAAGCTTGGGTTGCTGCTTTCTGTGCTGCCCTGTGCCATACCCAAACAAAGGACTTCTTTCTTAACAAGGATCAGACTGACACTTTTCATGAACTCTAAATTTATTTGAAAAATTTGGAGGCTTTGGAAGTTAGTGTTTAACTTCAAGATTCTGCCTAAATAGTACAAGCTATTGCTTCATGTAAAGCCATGTCTCTCTGATTGCCAGCTGCATTAAAAACTATTACACTAATTCGCTATTATGCATATGCATATATAATGTGTATGTACATGCGTAGCAGGAGCAAATGTATTAGTTATTCATGTATGTGTATACATAATAGGAGAAGTAATGCCTTTAGCTAAGATTGGCTAATGCTTATTTATAAGAACTTACTTTCAATTACTTACACAGTTTGCCAAAATTTAACTGTTACAGCTTAAATTTTCCATAGTGGCTGTCTGTCTCTAACTGAACTGGCTTTGGAAATTTTTCACTAAAGTGACTCAGATAATTCCAGGAATGTAGTTAGTACAAATACATCCTTTTAGTCAAGTTAAGAACTCTTGCTACCATCACATTGAGAGACTCTCATATGTCTGAGCTTTGGAGCTGAAGTTTGAAGCTCCGTAAGGAAATTGCTTTGATGTCAAGACTTATCTTCTGTCACTCCTGTGGAAATCTGATCCAGCTGTAATCTCCTAAAAAACTAAACTCTCATGCACTCATGTAAAATGTAAATTCTCCAAATACTCTATTTGCAGTAAGCATGCTGTCTTCTCAGACAACTATGACATCTTGGGCACAGTGTGTACCTGCCTTCTCTGTGGAGAATATCCACATACATGCAGGTATATGTAAATATATAGTCCAGGGCTGCTCCAGTGACATTCATACACATTGCATAAATCAGGCGTGATAGCCCTATAGAGCCATCTATCAGTAGTACTACAGTTCAGCTCTTCTCAAGGACAATGTAGGTTATTTTAGTTACAGCAATGAGGACAGAAATACTTGCAACAAGGATCAGGAAGCACTTGCATCAGGGATCAGTGCGCTTAAGTCTATTCTCAAGACTTGTTTTCGTCTCACAGTGAACCCATAAGATGTCAAATTCCTAGTGACAGGACATGCCCAAAGACAGCTGGGGCTGCCCGGGTAGGTCTGTATGGCTGCAGCAGCCAACTGCTTTGACCTGAACTTTGCTAAACCCTCTGGGTAGATTGGATGTTGCTCACAGGGTGCTTTACAAACAAGTTTAAAGAACCACATAGTAAAAAGGATGAGCAGTAAACATACAGAAGAGTCATTAACTTCTGAAGGATACAAAAGTCAGGAAGAGCTTGAATTAACACTGTCCTTTCAGGAATTCCAGTGTGATGGAGCAAGGTAGAAATCTACACTTTTGTAAGCACTGACAATGAGAACTAGAAGCCAAAGTATCTCATTGGGCTCTCACCCTCTGATCATTATATAAATACACAGGAGGAAGTGTAATGATTTTGTTGGTGATAGATGTTTGAGTACCATGTATTAAAAACAAAAGGCTTAGAGATATCACAAAGGGAATTGAGTCAGTTTAAAAAAGCATTAACATCTAATTTCTCTTCTGTGAGCTCTCTGAATCCAGAACATTAAATAATATGAGGGACAAATGGGAAAAATAAGTTTAACTCATGTAATCAAAGCTCTGTTTAAGTGCATACTCAGGGGAAGGGAAAATTAAGGTTCTGTAGACTACCTGAAATCTAGTAGTTCCTCACCTTCAAATCCTAACCTCTGTTAAAAAGGTTGAACAAGATCTCCAGAAGTCCCTTCCAAACTCAACCATTCTGTAACCCTGACATTCTCTGAATATAGTTTTTTGTATGATAGAGATATGTGTTTAACCTCTAGATGACCCCCCAAAAAGGGTCAAGATAGACTATATACAAAATCTAATGTTTTCTTCCCTTTCTGTCACATAATTCTAATTTCTTTTGTTATGCAAGCTAACCGTTCTGTTGCAAGCACTTCCCAACTTTGCCAGCCAAATGAATATGATGAAAGAACACCTGTAAGCATATACAGAACCCAAGAACATGCTGTGCATCCATTATTTATTTACTTTCCTTCTTTAGATTTTGTTTATCAAGGAAAAAAAAGCATTTAGAAACAGGGAAAAATGTTTCCCTGCTATATAGTTGCAGTAAGGAAAAGCATAGAAAATAACTTTTGTTATCTTGGAAAATAAAATAAGAACAGGGAAACAGGGAAAAATGTTTCAACTGCTATATAGTTGCAGTAAGAAAAAGCATAGAAAATAACTTTTGTTATCTTGGAAAATAAAATAAGAATGTTTTCCACTCTGCAGTCTGTGCAAAGTAAGTCCCACAGGAATTATGCAAGCACATTCTCATTATGATGGTTATGATTTAGATTGCATTATAAAAGTAAAAACAATCACTCAAATAGGTTTGGGTGCAGTGATTTGGAGAGAAGCTACCACTCTGCCAAATAGGAGAGAGTGAAGGGGTGGGGGAGAGGGAAGAAATAAATGCTGTCAAAGTGAACTCATGTGAAGGTGAAGCCAAAATGCTCAGAGGTACAGATTAAATGCTTTTAAGAATGTCCCAGATGTATGTAAGCAAACTGCCCAAATAAGGTTTTGAACTGAAAGCCCAGGCTTCTGCTGGAAACAGCTAGAAACACACAGATTAGGTATTGTTTGAAGGAAATAATTCCGGTTTGGTTGTCTGGAATGAACATTTGAAAATCACACATCTTCTGAACGGAGCACATTTTAATGCAATAGAAATGTTTCCAGATTTTTTCAGTAACTGAAAATCAGTCCTTTAGCAATTCCACAATACAAGAGGTAGGGTACCACAGAATTTGCTTCCTTTTGGGTCCTGTTGTTCTCCATTTGGGTTTTTTCAGTTTGATGTTTTTAAAGGCCATTTTAGAAAAACTGAATCATTCAGATATTTTTTTACTGGCCCCTGACTTTAATGAAAGTCTCACAGGAGAAAAAAGTTCTTATCTTAAACATAGCTGCTGACTTCCGATATCTCATTTTTCTCTCACAATAATCCCAGTGTTCAAAGTAGGTATTGTATTTATCATCTTTGTATGGAGCTGAATTTCACTTCACTTTTCTTTATGGTCTTATCACATCGTTTACAAACACTTTATCTCTGTAACTGAAAATAAATGAAATCCTAGGCTTTCGATGAAATGCAGTGATGAAATGGATCATCCAAAAATCTATATTTAGATGACTGACTCCTGTTTGTAGAAGACATGATAAATGTTTCATGCATACAAACTGAAGGATGATGGATTTAATGGTCATACTCTAACGGGGAAATGTTATTTTGGAATAATTAAGTGTTCTGTCATTTGCAAGTCTAAATAGTCCATTGTTAGATTGTGCTTTTGTCTGTCAACAAACCATTTCATTTTGTGAAGGTTATTTATCATTAAAACAATTGATGCAATGGAAACACACCACTAGCATGTGTTGTTAACATATTTTGTGAGACCTTGATTTGGATCCATATTTCAGAGATAGTTAATTGATGTATGTTTCTGTCTTACAGAAGAAATATATGACAGGAACTATTGAAGGATTGGAAGTAGCTTTCTCATTTGAAGTGTGTCATGTGAATTGTTTCTTATCCTTCTCAGAAGTATTTTCAAAGTTAAAAATATCTTGATTTTAAGGTTCACATGTGCAAGCAGTTTACACTGGGGTGTACTGCCCAGTTTCCAGCTGTTGGTCCAAAAGAGTGCAAGTAGGTACAAGTCATGATTTGTATCTGCTGGCTCTTATAGTTGTCCTGGACACCTCAGATGGTATTTCAGCTGGACAGCTTTGTTCAGACAGGTTAATCTTGCCATGAGGAATACCTCAGTGGGAAGTGCAGTGTGCCTATGCTATTTTATGATTTTTAATATCTGTATCAACAATGCAATCAAGACAGTTACAGTAGTCTGATTTCCCCTGTTGTGCACAACACTGTATTTATTGACTCTTTACAGAACTGAATGTAAGTGGTTTTTTTCCTTCAATATTTAATACCAAAGTAAATAATAAGGAATATAAGTGCTGGAAAGAAATATGAAGAGCAAATTATTTTGACAAGAAAAATCAGTGTCTATACATCTGAGTGTGTGAAAATAGTGTCTGATATCTAATAACTGAATGATCAGCACAGCATGGGGAGATAAAAACAAAAGATTAATTTGTATTTTAATCACAAACACTATTTCCTGGGCTGCGTGATATTTATAAACACTAAACCACTTCATGTATCTACTTGTTTCCTGATTCTAATAGCCAGCAACTTTTTATCACTCAATCCCAAACCAGTTTTAAAAGCATTTGGTATCTTTTCTCTCTGTTGTAGATTAAGGACTGAAGCATATGAAGGTGAGGTGATTTGTCCAGGATCACTGATAAAATTTAACCAAGGGCCTCGCTCTACTGACTCACCACCCTGTGCTTTGGTCAGTGGTGACTCTCTGAATTGTCCTGTCACATCAGTTTCTATACATTGCCAGATATGGAAGCCTTTTATCACAACTCTCAGAGGTAACAATTTCTCCTTTTCACTGGCCAGTAAATTACCTTTGCTGTGAGTGTCTACTCTCTGCATTCATACATTCATAAGACTTGTGAGACCTACTGCTCAAGTAGAAAACTCAGCATGTACAAGTGTGGAAGCTGTGAAACAGATACATCCGATCATCAGTGATGAACCCCAGGCTGTGGGCAGAAAAGAAGTACTGAAAGTATTCCCATAGGTCTAGAGCTGGGATCAATGGTTCAGATCTTGACAAAACTGACTGATACATTGTGGCAGATATATTTAAGTCTCAAAACTCTTTAGAGATTCTTCTAGCACTTTTCCCCATGAGAGGGTCTTCTGCGTCACTGCTTTCCAGGTCATTTTCTTAATCCTGGGTGTAGACAGTAAAGAATGTCTTCAGCAGACCCTGGAGAAAAGGAAAAGGGGAGGCAAGGGGGAAGCACGTCTGCTCCAAGAGAACTTTGAAGAGAAGAGGACTGAAGGAGTTCTTATTCTTTTTTAAGAATAAGCCTCCTTTGGAGTTTTTGTACTGAAAGACTTCTTCCTAGTCCTAAATTATACTAAACACGGATATTAAGCACGAGTCTTGATTTAATAAATGGATTGAATTTATCAAGCCTAGGTTACATTTTATTTCTTAACAAGCATTTTGTCATGACATTGTTTTAGTTTTTCCACTAATGTGTGTAATGTTAGCAATTATTTAGATACACTGTGCTGATGAGACAAATATCCTGGAGCTTCAACACTGCTTTCAGTACATAATTTTGTTACAATATAATTCTCCATTTATCTTTTTTCGCCATAATATCCATTCCTCATTAGTATCAATTCTTTATTTATGGGAATAATCTGTTCAATCCATATCCTAGTTACCTAACAAAGATAAACTTCTGTTACTTTTGAAGCAAACTTCCCTGAGAGAATGGATTTCAATTCCATAAAGCCAGGACAGTCCCATAGAAATCATACATGTTTTGGGGGTATTACCCTGAACTCAGAGCCATTACCATGAAATTAAAGCCAGTAAGGGAGGCTGCTCCAATTGTCAACAGGCACAGTTCCATGATGACAATAGTGCAGGATAAACAACCAAAGGGGTGATGTCTGATCTGCCTCCTCATAACCCTGGTTATGCTGATGCTGCTTCCCAGATACACAGGGACCTGAGTAGAAGATGGTTGCTGCGAGGGCATGGCTCAGCTCCTTGATTGTCCCAGAATATGGGCCTTTGCACCCATCTTCCATCCAACAGAAGAAACTGGCACTTGCAAGCAAAAAAATAATTTCTAGTCTCTCAAGCAAAAAGTAGTGAAGTATTGCTGATATTTCACTCATTGCTAGTAGTCCAGGACCAATCACACTTTAGTTAAAGTAGATGAGGCCCAGAACAGCCCTGATGACCTCAGCCTGTACAGACATGAGCCTATAAATATCAAAGCAAACAAATAACCTTTGAGTACCATTAGTCACAGAAATTAAGAGGCTGAAATGCTAAAGTGTTTGCAGAATCAGGCATTTTGCTGGTAGTCTTCTCTAAACAGGCATAAAGAGTAGGTCTGAAGGAGTGATTTCAGTAACAGTGAGAGGCTTACCAGCAAACCCATTAAAATTATTTTCATGGCACACAGTGAACACTTTGAATATATCAAGTCAAGGTTTCAGTTAAATATGTTCATATAGTGTCAAGCTTAGCAATTTATTAGAGAATCTTTACCTAATTTGATGTAATTGATGTTAAAGCCTTTTTTCCTTTGCCTAAATATGCTGTTTGTGTATTCCTTTTAAATGAGGATAAGAAGGAACGGATTTGTAGAAGATGTTTTTAATTGATTCCAAAGGGAATACCTACCATGGAATCTGCCGATGAGTTCTGTGGGGCTCTAGACTCCAATCATTCAGCATCTATGTTTTTAATGACAAGATGCTGCAGTGCTTCAAAAACTGGATTTCAATTATAAGCACAGATAATTAATGTCTGCTTTCTTCTAACGTCATATCAATAACCACCAAGCCTCCAGTTAGGGCAGGGACCTCTCCATTGTCTTAGAGACTCAAATTGCATAAAAAGCCAATGGGAGTAGAGATATTATCAAACTCTTTCAAAGCTTCAGGCAGACACTTTATGTTAAATCCTTGATTTTTCTGTTACAGGGTGGAGATATCGGCTCAATACATATAACATTCTTTATCATTTGCCAACCCTGATTATTCTGGCATTTGTTCTTCTCATTTTTCACACAAGTCAATACTCATTCAAATTAAATAGAGCTAATCCTTTGGCCAGCCTCATGTTAGTCATCCTCTTTGTGTGAAGAATCCCACTAACTTCAGGAGAGCTAGTTGCATGACTGAAGGTTGCTCAGAATTAATAACGATCAGGCTTGGCATTTGTAGTGTGATTTAAGGCTAGCTTCAGGCAATAGGAAGCAAGACTCCTGGGATGCTAATAGTATTGATTCACTGTGTAACAACTGGGCAAGATGTTTAACAATATAACTTTAAAACAAAACCAGCAATGGTGTTATGCATCACATAGCTGTGGCATGCTTTCATGAACACTCCATATTATTACATTCTGTAGATTCATCTGTACAAACTGTATGTCTTTTATTAGGATATGAATGTGTAAGCAGAAATGTAGCCTATAGGATACATCAAGTACTATGTCAATTCACTTCAGCAATGACAGGGACTTAGAAGTATATCTTCTGGTTTTGGCTGCTACACTCCAAAAAGGGCTGTAGACTAATTGCAGAACGGCCTGAGGAGAGCAACGAAAACAATCAGTGATGCAGAAAGTACGATCAGGACAGATTAACAGAGGAGGGGATGTACAGCCTAACACAGAGAAGGCTGAGGCTGCAACAAAATAACAAGCTTCAGGTGAAAGTGAAAAGGAGACTAAAGCTACATTCAAGTAAACAAAGTTCTAGAGCTATACAAACAGGGAAATGCAACAGATTTCTTGGGGATAATGTCTTGTATGACTGGACTTCTTGAAAGAGAAGACACCTGCCAGGAAGGGCAAGTATAGTCAATGTGATATTTGAGCAGGGAACAAAGTAAATGAAACTTTCTACTGCTTTGTAGTGCTACAATTCTACAGCACTGTGATTGAAAGATGTTACAAAAATGTAAATTGCTTTTATGTTACTACATTTTCACTGTCAATTAAATACAATTACTGGAGATACAGACATCATCTGTACAGGGAATCTGTGAAAAAAGTCCTATGCACTGTTTAGTTGCTATGCCAGTACTCCACCTACCACTGCAAAGATAGACTGTGGCTAGAGAGTACCCCAGAAAAACAGAGCAATTCTCTGCCTATAGCTTAGAAAGTAGGGCAAAATATTCTGCTACTTCCACCTCGGCAAGGACAGATGGAGAAGCACTCCATCCATGCAAGCATGAGCAGAATAGAAGTGACCTGAAGCAGAAGGCCTGTTCAGACTGTCTGGCTGTGAGGTCCTGGTGAAATAACAGTTCGCTTCTTATTTAACTCCTTATCTCCAAAACATTTCAAGCCCTCAAGTACTAGTCAGGTAAAGATCAGACAGCGTATGCCTTTAAAGGATGAGCAGATGGGCACATCTGTTTGTTTGACAGGAAAACGTATGTGTTGCTTGACCCAGCAAACGTTTCTTGGTGCAGTGGAAGAATTGCACAAAATACCTCAGACAGTAACTGAAAAGCATGTCCCTGAAATAGCTCAATAATTGGGATATGACGGTACAAAGCCCACAACAAAATGAGTTTGATAGTTCTAGCTCAGTTAAAGGAACATTGTTCAGCTTGATAACTCTGAAATTAGCTGTGCTACCTGTGCTAAATGACTCTGTCTTACTGCGTCATTCATGAGAGTTGTTTCTCCTCTTTTTTTTTTGTTTTCAGGGGAACAAGTTGTATGAGAATACACTACGATGGAAGCAAACCAGAGCCAGCATTTTCAGAAAAGTATTCCACCCATCAGGGATTTTCTGCTTGTTCCTTCTCTCTGTCTCTGGTGATGATTTCAGCAGGCAACTGGGCACCTTTCTTGCCAAAGTGACACTGCAGAAGTTAGGTCTTACTGACCAGGCCTAGCAAAGTGCCTTCAGTCTTTCAGAATTGTATTAAGATAGTTCTAATCTAAGCCTTCATAAAAAAAAAAATCTATTCCTAGACATCATAGTTCCAAAAGAGATTTTTTTTGTCCCGCTCCTAACACTTGCAGTGAGATCTGCTGATAGCCTCAACATCAGTAGCATCATTGCCTAGCATCAGGCGTTGGCACAGAAGAGGAAGATATCTAGCCCTATATTCAACAGAAGAGATAATTTTTATCCTCTTTCACAAAGAGATCCTTGAGCTAGTACTGGCCAATTTGGTATAGCACAGCTCTGATTTCTGTTAGAAATATTAGCTTTAGTCCTAAAAGCTCTATAATTATATTAGTGCTGTTCCATGCCTGAGGTAATAAGCTCTGCTTCGCTGCTGTGTGACCAGCTGAAGCTCAGCACCACTCCAGCTGCTGCACCCAAAGCCATACCCAGCACTGGCACAGCAATAAAAACCTTGCCCAGAAGAGTTTTTACAGTTTTCTGCTGGTGCCACATTTTGACCTAAAAAAGAAACAGACTAGGTTTTTTGAAGTCCAGAGTACCCAACTCACCCTGATTTACTGATTGTAAAATCAGTTGAAACTTTAATATTGCTGAAAATCGGAGCCAGTGCCCATATCACAAGGGCATCTGGAATGCTAGTCACACAAGTCTTGCTTACTCATAGCACTGTCTCTGGATATTTTTACAAAATCTACATTCTCAGCAATAAAATGTGTTGCTATGGGGCATCTGTTTATGTTTTTATGTGAACTGATAATTACACTGGAGTTCCTTCTGTCTGGAAAAATGGTAGAGTTTTTCACCAAGCCTACAAACAATTATCAGTTAAATGTAAGAATATTCCTGATTTTATATAAGAAAAAACTAATATATGGGATAAATCAGTGCAAGCAGTTACCCTGGCAATTGCAAGTATGAATTGTATGTTTGGCATGTGTGACAAAATACAGTTTTGCCTCTTTATAACCTTGTAAGCTCAGCTCTCCTCTGAGCTCAGCAGCCATATTACTATATTCATTTGTCAGCTCTCAGACCTCATGGCAAACTATCCTGGGCTAGGTGGACCTCAGCCTGCATTTCTATGTGCACTAAATGCAGAGGAAGTGTTAGAAACATGACATCATTCAAAATAGATAGGTAGATTTTATGTTTGAGACAATTCTATTATGGCATTCCAAAACCTCAAACACTGCAGATATACAATACTTACTATGAATAAAATATCAAATAAAACAAAACAAACTGTAGTTACACTTAATTCACACACTGCAAATATTAATCCTGTGAGGAAAAATCCACAGGAACAGAAGGTCTCTTAGGATCCAGCTTCTTAATTTGCGTTTGATCTTTTTGCCCCAAAGACATCCCAGCACTACCATAGCCACTGATACAGATGCTATTTGTTAACTGTCCCCTCACCTAAATTCATTTGGTGAACCCAGTCATACTTCTTCATATGAAATTTGTCTGCCTCCATTAGCTCACCCTCAAAGGCACTTACATAGAAGCTCTCTGAAAATGCTACCAACAGTGACGGGAGCAATTTGTGATCCTGGATCTTTGGCCCTGTGTCATGGAGAGTGCCTCTGAAACTGAATGAGGATAATGTCTTTTCTTCAGATCTGGCTTACACATTTTATTTCCATCTGCCTGGAATTCCTGTCTTTAAAAAAAATCATGGATTTACAACCTACTTTTTCTGGTTAGATGTGTCAATTTGTGTCCAGCTCATTTTCCCTTTAAAAAAGACAGGGTTCATGTTTTCTTACAGCTTCCCAACTTTGTTCTGTTCTGTGTCCGATGTAATTGCTGACAGATTAATGCCCATCTGTCACAGTTCCACACTGTTCATTTTTAGTGAAAATATTCTGTACTTACTCTTCTGGGTGTTACAACCTGAAAAGAACCAAATCCAAATCTGTAATAATAACATCACCAGAATTATATAGATACCAATGACAAGTCAAGGAAGTGTTACATATGCATATACATATGCGCTTTGAAACATTATGGTTGTGCGAAGTAAATTACCAGTGGCTCTAGGATAAATGTGTGTGTAACAGAAAGCAACCACAAAGCTGGGGAGCAGAGACCTTGGAAATGCAAGGAGAGGCCAGAGACCCAGCAGCCAGACACACGGGTGGTCATTGATGCAGACACATGTAGCAGCTTAATGAAGCTGTCCATAAAGGACAGCATAGGTGTAGTATCTTGAAGACGTCTCTATAAGACAGCCACAAAAACAATTGGTTGCCTTTATCCTGTATTTCAGAATCAGGTGTGCAGAACGTATGGCTCAAATCCTATCCTGAACTCCCATCTTAGTGCTGTAGTAGTAACATGCTACTACTTAGTACAGTGGTAACACTGTCTTACAACCATAAATATAACCGTGTTTTGGTACCTGATTGTGCCTGACTGATCTGGTTACCTGCTTTTGAGGACTGGCTGTTAATTTTGCATGTAGCGATTGATGAAGGATGTGGGCAAGTTAGGAAATCATGTACTACTGAAAATTTGCTATAAGAAAGAAAACATCCTCCATCTTGCTCTCATCATCTTCCTGCAATTCAGCTTCAACAGTCTGACTACCTAACTGTATCATTTGCTTTTCACCTTCACCATTTGAAAATAACAGCTTTAAGTATCTAAACAACCTATGCAATCAGGAATCCGTTCCCAGTAACCAGACCTGTAACAGAAAAAAATGAACAATTTAAGGGATCACAACCTTTGTCTCGTCATGTCTAGGACACAGAAAAATGAATTTTCAACTAGAATCATGGATCTCAAAATGGGTTCCAAATCCATGGATGAAGGATATTTTCTATGGGTCATTAGAAAATGCAGAATGAATTCTTGATGCTTAAGTGCTAATATGAAATGAGAAATTCAGTTATAAGAATCCAATGAGTTCAAAAGATGAGCCATTTCGGTATTGCCATGACAGGAGAAGAAACCGGAGGTATAATAGAAGATACTGAAAATAAAAACAAAGAAGCCAAGGAAACAAAAAATGGGGTAAAAGAATAAAAAAGATAGAAAAAAAAGAAGCTGAAGATTAAACAAAAGAAGACTAAATAAAATCAGAACCAAAGCCCAGAAGATGAAAGAGGGGAACTGAAACAGAAAGAAGAAAATGAACCTAAGTAATTTAACACAAAAGGATTCTGAGCAGCAGAAATGCTGAGGTTTTTAGTAAAAGGAACATAATATAGAAAAAAAGCATAAGCTATTCCCATAAGAGGAAGAAAGAGCTAGACCAAAAATTAAGTGAAGCCCAGGCTACTTTTCAAGTTGCACTGAAAGATAAAAAGAAGAATCAGAGGAGAAATCTGATCACATGCTGTGTTACCAGGAAATAGGGCAGTTTGAAAACAGTTTTTTAAATACCAACTTTAAAAAATAAGTATCAAAAACAGGAATGGCAACAACTGACAAGTGCAGAATGACTTAACTTGAATGGAGATGTCTGGTATGACCCAAATTTTGTAGGACTTAATGAAAGTCCAAAAGAATATAACACAATCTCTTCATTAAGAAGAGAATCCAAATTAGTAGCATTAAAAGAAGCACAAGAAATAGTAAAACTAGTGATCACCAAATTAATTTCCAAACCAAGGGCAAATAAACAAACTACTGTTGAAACAGAATTGGACATCATTCATGTTAGAACCCAAAAAGTACTTAGGATCATTAAACAGGAAAAACACGCAAGTTGGCTAGTAGCACTGGAGGGATGTCCAGGACTAAACAGTGAAGATGGAACATTAATTGATCAAGCAGCCCCAACAAATTTTTGCTGGGCTTTACTTACTCAAAAGTGCAAAGTGATCCTAAAGTAAAAGTGTGTCAAGGAAGGGAACTTGACTTGTCTGACAGTTCATTTAAGGTGCTGGTAGACTTTTGGCAAGCTGTTTCACACTGCAGAACAAAAAGCAAATTAAAATGGCAAAGGGGTATACACAAGGAAAGAAATTATTGGGCACTGCAGGCAGGTCAGAGACTCAGAATATTGGGGAATGTTTATAAAGAGGGTTTCAAACTAGCCATATATGAAGGCTAAACCAGGTTGAGAAGATGACTAAGCCCAGTAAATTCAGCAGCCATGAAATTGGAGAATTTTGTAGATATTATTCAGAGAGCTGAAGAAATTTTATAAGAAGGATGCAAGAGTTACAAACCTACCAGACTAACAAGGAGGCGGGGGTTGGGGAACCTATTCAAGTGGTAACCTTCCCTAATCAATGGTAAGACTGTAATAGAAACAAATGTATATCCAGCAACCAACGTGAAAATGTTAGCCTGGTCCTAAAATATATTGCAAACAAAAGCACAGGATGGCAAGAGAAACAGGAAAGGAAAAGAGCGAGGAATTAAATTATTTATTGTTACTCTTCAAGGTATGTGAAATCCATGGAGAGAAGCCTACATATTTGAAGCCACCATGGAAAGCTGAGAGGTTTTTCAAATTCAGACTAAAGAGTTGTAAACCACACAAATCATCTTAAAAATTTCTTTGAACACAAATTTTTGAACTGCCAGCTGGAACATATCTTGGGCAAAACCCATGAAGACAATGGACTAAAAAATATGTAAGTAGAATGGAAAGATAGGGTATGTACTTTATTGGGAAGTATAGGGGTAGTGAGTGGAACATTAAATAGCATAGATCTCAGATACATATATAATGTATTTGGATTCATCATTGATAGGCAATGACATGATGAAATCATTCCTCTAGGGAAATTTTAGAACATAATGGAGGAGACCTATGTTCTTTCTAACGTCTACTTCTTCAGTACGTTCAAGTGCTATAAAAACAGCAGAAGAATCCATCTAGATTATTACCTGGCCTATGTGATGTACAGGTATGCAAAGCTTGTTACAAAATATAATTTTCCAAGGCTTTCACTCCCAAAGAAGTGAAAATGCAGAAATGCATTTGGTCAGTTTTATTTCAGAAGGTTGCATACCCTCACATGCAGCTTTACAGCACTGTGATTGGGAAACAAGGTGGTTTGTGAAGTGTTACACTGCAGTATTTTAAAATAAGTATGTAGAAGCTAATGGACTCACATTTGTCTTAAGAAAGTACTAAGAAAGGGTAGAGGCCATAAAATTCATAACTGTGGCAATATACTGATAATCTAAACACTATGAATCTGTGTGATATGCAAGCATGTACCAATTTAGTAGAAAGATTCTTTTGTTTTCAAGGAGCTAATCAAGTAGCTTTAAGGATGTCCAACAATTGTTCTCCTGCATCATGGATACAGCAGCAAATATCCATCACCATGAAGAATCACTCCATGCAAAAGTTATTTTTCAGTCTGGAAAAAAGCACAAACTTTATGTACTTTTTCATGTGGTATCTTGGCAGTTAGACCACACTTTGTAATTGAGAACCAAACTTTATCCAAAGATGTTTGGTGCTCTGTGCATTCAGTCAGATGGATTCAAGTGCATAATCAAGCACACAATTCTGCATTACAGTAACTGAAAATAGCACAAAGGCTTCGCACTGCTTTAAAACTACTCCAACAGGGCCAATGGACGGAAGAAATTATGGAAAAGACGTCTTATACCTATGTCTACAGTTAATTATTCAATAACAGAACTTCAGCAAAATTAAATGAAGATTGAATAAATCCAGCAAAATGTCACAACATGGACATTGAAACTTGAAACAATATGTGGTGTTATTTTATGGGATTGTATGTTTTATAGTTCCACAACATCATAACTGGCTGAGGAGAGAGATTAAAACTCTTCCTTTTTATCCTTTCTCTTTGAAGTCTGCAGTTTTTGAGGCTGTGTAGGTCAAGAAATTCAGGGTTTTAAGTATGAAAGTTAACTTCAGAAAGCTGATCACCTCAAGACAAGGACAGATTTGAAGGGTTCGGAGGGCAATGCAAATCACACAGAATCACAGAATCGCTCAGTTGGAAAAGACCTCCGAGATCATCACGTCCAACCGCTCCTGTCTACCCCCTAAACCATATCCGTAAGTACCTTGTGTACCCGCTCTTTAAATACATCCAGGGATGGTGACTCCACCACCTCCCTGGGCAGCCTGTTCCAGCCTCTGACAACCCTCTCAGTAAAGAACTTCCTCCTTATGAAATGAAAACACAGTTTTAGTTGTGGTGAGGCCATTGGCTTTGGCACTATTCATTTAAGAGTAATTTGTCAGCCATGTTAGGAACACTACATTGCTGGAGCATTTAATGTGCTTCCAGGGATGTTTTAAAACAACTCCCAATACGAAATGAAAGCAAAGAAGCTTGTGGAGCTCCTCAGCAGAGAGAAATCCTTACTGAGTTGTAGAGAAGTGTGTTATAAATGAATATGGAGTGTTTGAGCTGCAACCAAATGTCCATTGCTAGCCAACATTACTTTGTGGTGGATTGATATTTTGTCTTCCAAAGCTCAGCATTCATAAATTGTTCTGGAAAACATCAAAGTTATTTGAAAAGGTCCACAGCAGTATAAATTTCTCTATGCAAAATGGCTGTTTAACAAGATTGCCTCCTTGAACTTTTCACATGATTGTGACAACCACTTTCATTTACTAATGGAAGTTTTATAGCGGATTTTCCCACTACTCCCACATCTCTGTTTACTATTATTTTATGGAGAATACTTTACAAATTGGGTCTCTGAAGCAAAGGAAGAGGCATTTGGTGACATTCTTAGATTTCTATGTGGCTTGTTAGCAGGGCTGACCAAGAGACAGCATGCAGGAACACCCCAACTCACATGGACTTCAATATTGGGCTGCACCTAATGGACCCATCTACACCGGGTTAATTCAACAGTCATTATTATCATTGCCAAGGTACTCCTTTTGTTAGCCCTGCTTAAATTCAAATTAGGAAGAACAGAAGGTTCATGACGAATTATTCCTCATTATTCGTGGTGCAGACAGCAAAAGGATGGTGTCTGTGTAGTTAAGTTTAGAAGTGATAGTGAACATTTAAGGGAAATGAAAGAGAGAGGATCAAGGAGTAAGCACTTAGGGAGGCATCTGAGGCTTTCTGTACCCAACATCTATTATACTGTAGCTGGGTGAGTTTTGGAACTGATCAGGAACTGACTATTTTCTCAGCTCATCATGCTTAGAGAGCATTCATTTGGTATTTTAGGAAACATCTCATGTATTCTGTCTGGAGAACCCTGGCAAAATGGTTGAATTCCCTCAGGGAAAGAAGTAAAGATGCTTTCAATTGCTTGATGAGGAAGAGGAGAGTAAAAATGAGGAAAAAATATCTGGAGAAAAGAGACAGCTAAGTGTAGAGTAGCATTTAGAGAAGCAGAAAAGAACTGTGAGTAACAGAAGTGAAGGAATTATTTATTTATCTTTTATTTTTCCAAGTTATATGTCTTCGTGAAGTCTCTGTTGCAAAAGACAAACCTGAAGTTTGCCTGATTTGTCATTTTTCATTCTGTGAAGGTTCGGATTATTTTTCTGAGAAAGACAGTAATATTTCTCCTAGCAACTGAAGATTTTTTTCTCCAACAATTTATAAGTGTGAATTAAAATAAAATTGTGAAATGCTCTGACTTTGCACTCTCATGAAAAGTCTCATTTTTACAGGTAAGCATCTTCTTTCCGATCAGTTAAAAGAAATATCTTAATATATCTTTTTTACTTTATTATCAGAAAAAGTAGCTTTTGTTCTCAATGAAGTTCCAAAACTTCACAAAAGCTTTTTTTTTTTTATCAGTCCAAAAGAAAATTTTACACATTCCTAAATGTGACATGATGAACAGTTCTCAACTTTTGAGGCTGAGTCATCCTTCTGAACCAGGGTCATCCAAGGTCAATGCACCTCCTCAGCAGTGACAGTGTGAAGCTTATGATGAATCATTTCTACACATGAAGGTATTAGACTACATTTTCTTCTAGATGCACTCATTAAATTACACAAAAAATAGTGGGGAAAAAGTCAGTCTTGAGACGCACAGAATGTCATGGCTCTGATTGAGATGGGTTGTGCTTACTTCAAGATTGAATTTGATGTAGTGGTTGTACATCGGTGACTGAAAATGGTTTTGATTCTGGCTGTGTGGTTTCATAGCAGCAACCTCGACTTTAATGCATACTGGCATCACTGTAATTAAATTTAATTCCTAAAACAAAGCTAATTTTAAAAACTTTTAATTTCTTTTGTTTCTCTATGAATGCTAGCATTGGAAATTTTAAGCACATAGCATACACAGCAGGAGCCAAGCAACTAAATACGCAGTCCTACCTTCAGGTAGACCCCTTAAATTGCCTACTGTTGAGGCACATGTCTACATCAAAAAGACAGCATTCCAGCAGAATATGTCCTGATTCATTACTGTAGCAAGTGAGGAGATGCACGACCAGATTACCATTACACTATGTAAATACAGAGGATCAGAATAGGACCTCAAAGACATATATTCTAGGCTTCTCAAGTGAAAGAGGTCCTAAATGTTATGCAAAATAATATGTGGCATTTAATCTTCTAAGAGATGTAAAGGAAATGTCTTCTACTTTATACATTTAAAGGGAAAAGCCTTTTCTTCATCACATCGGACATAACTTTTATCCTTAAGCTGTCAAGATGATAAAGGTATCAGCATACATTTAAATTCCTTACCTTGAAACTTGGTAAATTATGTACGCAAAAGAAAACCAGAGTGCACAAGAAATTTCTTTACACAGGGTTTGTACCATGGAAGAAAGTGAATGTAAAAAAATAGGTGTGTTTTTTAAGCTTATGCTAATACATAATGAGGTCAAGTGGCAAGCAAATGCACCAAACTGTGGGTGTTGTTTTTTTTTAATACGAAAAAGGCGCTTTTTTGAGATAGTAGATTTTTGTTTTCTTTGCTTTTGCTTATATTGATGGACTGTGAAGGTCAAGAAGAGATTGATCCACAGAGGCCAGTAAAAGTTAGAAGTAATTTAATTAGAGTTGTCCAAATCTGAAATATCTTCTAATCCGATTATATACTTATTTCTTGAGGGAGACTGTGTCAGTATCTATATTTGCTATAGAAGGATACTTTTTTTTTAATCTAAAAGAATTCAGTTATCAAATCTTTTTTAAGAAACAGAATGAGTCAAGCAAAAAAAGTCTGAGTGGTTTTCCATAGTTAAAAATAAAATACGCTTATATTCTTTTATATTTCAAATTAAGTATATGTGTGTGTGTGTATATTTGTGTATATTACATCTATATTACATAAAATAGTTTTGATGAGTCCAACTAAGCAGAGTGTTGGTTAGATGTGCCAAGTGAGGATCCGCTTTAGTGCTGTGCTGCTTGCCTTATGTAGCTGGTTTGATTCATCATAACGAAGGACAAACTCTGGGACATTCAAAGAGATATAATTTTATCTAACTGTCTTAATATTAAGTAGACAAAATCCTTTCTGTGAAGAGGAAGACTGTCATCCATCAAAGTTTTTTAATCCCTGCTTTGCCATGGTCATCCTTTTAGGGTTTTAAGGGTACAAAATGTACAGGAACTGTAAGTACAAAACCTGAGGTGATTCTTATCAACTGTGAAAGCAAATGAGATATCATGTGAAGGTGAATACACTGCAAATGAGAGCAGAGAGTCTGGGAAGCAAATTGTTGTATCCGCTGAAGGCCAGCACACTGTCTCACAAAGCCCCAAGCTGCAGAGAAAGGTTGTATTCCCATCACCCCAAAACAGTATTGTCAGAGACATTTCTAAGGATGCACCTCATCCTCAGATAAGCTGGTACTGGAGCCCTTCTGAGCATAGCAGAACACAATTTGCCTGAAAAGTGTTCAGTAGAAGTCTTGAGGTAAAGTAGGTTTGAGTGTGCAGAAAGCATAGGAGTGTAGGTGAATCCTTTCCTCTCCCTGTGTCTATTTGTAGCACCAAAACAGAAAAAATGTCTTTTTTAAGACATTGAGTTATACTTTTTTAAAATGTCCCTCCCTTTCATGTCTTGAATCCAGAGCCAGAAATAGCAGTGCTGAAATTCTGTGAGAAAGACCATTCTTGCACTTCTGGGAAATACCATCATTATCTCTATGAAGTCTGTTGGTGTGACATTTGGAGATGTTTTGCTGACTGCAGAGATCTGAATGTTCTTCAAATAAAGAATTGAAAGCTAGTCTCATTACCAGATGCAAATCTCCACTCTAAGGTGTACCCATTAACAGGTTAGACTGTTGAAGTATATTGAAGTATAATTATCATACAAATCTGGTAGGGTCTCCTTGACATGAATGTTTGCAACATAGACTTCAAAAGATTTATAAATATAGATAGACTGGTGATGTTAGCCAACATGATTAAGATGCTACTTAAATCAGTGCTACCACTGAGTTGTCCACAAATGGCACAGAATTATTTTATTTTGATAAATAATGTATCAGAGATAAAAAGCCAGGTGCACTGAGGACTGTACTTCCTGAGCTTTTACTTTTTTACCTTAGAGGAGCAAGTCATACAAACAGCAATTAAGGGCTTACCTTAAGCAAGGACTTACATTCCATGTGCTCAAGTGCTTTGCCAAGCAG
>NW_010171436.1:39488-60489 GCF_000695765.1 Mesitornis unicolor
TCATAAAGATTTGTCTTGCTATTATACAAAGAACTTGAAATCTGAAATTTATATCCACATAAATCCCATCCTTATGTAACAGTTTTGCAAATCAAGAAATGTGCTGTGCTTTTTGGAGCTTGCTGCATCCTGGAAAACAGAATATATTCTTCTGTCTCACTGGTTATTTCACTGGGCAATTGAATTTCTTGAAGAGTACTGGGCAGATCATGCATTCCTAATAGTAAGTATGCTGGCATGATAACAACTGGTTTTACCTTGAATGTTTCCCTGGATAGAGGTTTTTTTCTAAGCTGCTAATAATATGGTTCAGTCTCCCAGAGGGGTAAAAAAATACTTTCCTAGGAGCAGTGTTACTCCATGCTGGATGAAACCTCTAAGAACAACCCCAGTGAGAAGTCACACGAAAGCTTTTTTAGTAAAAAAAAAAAAAAAAAAAAAAAAAAGGCTGGTCTAAAAGAGTTTACACAGCTGTGAGTGATAAAATATAGCAGCCATGGCAACCCACTCTCCAGTATTCTGATAATGCATCAGAAATGAGGCTATTAGAATTATTAATTCACATTAGTGGCTATTAAAATTACTACCTGCAGATTCACAGCCTGAAAATCCTTTTCTATTTCTAAGAGAAGGTTCAATTGCAGAAGGAACCTTTTTGCTAAATAGGTGCACTGTATTGTATGTTAGACATTATGGGAAGTCCAACAGATAATAAAGCTCACATTGAGCTTTATGTAGCTGCTTTGTAATGCAAGGGTAGCAGATGTAATACCTTATTCTTTTAATGATGGCAAAGAACCAATACAGCCCCAATAGCAGTAACAATAACTGGACTCTTACTGGTTCCCTGGAAGCTAATACTAGAAATTCGACTTACTGTAGGGTATTTTATTAAATGGCAAGTGACATACAAAATATTCTACTTTGGCAGGTAATAAACAAGGCCAACAGAAATCAGCAGAAAAACTGAGCCAGACCCATAGAAAGGTTTTGCAGAGATGCTGCAGTGAGACTCAGGGAGTCCTGTAGAGATTTGGCTACATCCTTTCCATCCCCCATTAACTTAACTCAAAATGCAATTGCATGCTGTTTTAAGTAAAAGAAGAAACACTATTACACTAAGGCCACAGCGGGAAATAATCAGGGGGAACAGCAACATGGCAGAGAAAGAACATTTTATTTATGGAAATGAGCAGAAAAAGTAACACACAAGCTAAGAGCAGCCAAATAGGTACCAGTAAAAATAACAAACAGGCAAAGAACATGAGCTTGGATCACAACCAGCTTCTAGGAATTCACATCACAGTCTATCTCCTTTAAGATCCCATGTACCAAAAATGGATATGACATCCAGTGTTCTTGCTAAAAATTATTGCTCTCACAAAGAGAAGAGGAAAATAAGGGTGATGGCAAAATGAAATGTAGCACATCCCCACAGGCTAGACACAGCAAATTATGTAGGCATATACAATGGGGCTTGAGTAGCCCTTACATTAAATGCTAATCTGAATTCTCTCCCCCTGGTTGCCACCTAACTCAAGAACAGCCTGAATTCCTTAGGGACTTTATTTTTTTTACAAAATTCTCTCTGTGTCTACAGACATTTCTTTCTACATATCCATTTTTTATATCCTGCATGCCAGAAAATATTACTGATGGTCATCACAAGAGATGACCAAGTAAGAAAAATATTTGTCAGTGACCTTATTTGTAAAATTTCCAAGGGCTATGATTCTGTGGTATCAGTACCCTGCCCTTCCCCATTTTTCCTCAGGCATTCAGACAAACATTGGTGGATATGGTATTATTCATACAGATAACAGTATCCCTGCACAACCAAAGGGCTTCATGCATGAACAGAAGTATTTGTTGTTTCTTTTTCACTACTCACTGTTCATCAGCTCAAGTTCATGTCAGCAGGATGACTCATGTGCTTCTGTTTAGCACATGCTAATGCTCAGCTGAGTGAAGCAGAGCCTGCTGTGGCCTGCAGAGTCCCCCTTGTCAACAGGGAGGGGAGAGGAGGACGGCTGGTGCCCCATGGACAGCCACCACATGAGCCACTAGCTGAGCTGCCATGAAGTCCACCACCACTCCATGCACTGGGGAGTGCTCTCCCAAGTGCCCTCAGATACAGCCACACTTTCTTAGGTCACAGAAGTGTCAGGGAAATGTTTTTGCCTAAGAATTTTCTGTCTCATAAAAAGTGAAAGGTCTGGCAGAAGTGGTTTGGCTGTGTGATGGAGCCCTGACCAGGTCTCTTAGATCTACCCATCCACCAAGTCTCTGCTGGCAATCTCCTCGGTTTCCTGCCATTGCAGCTTCTCCACAGCCACTGCGTGTCATGAACAGCCTCAGCAGGACCCTGCTCCTGCAGGGTCCATCACCAAATATCTTTTCTTTCCTCCTTTCAAAAAATCTGATTCTTTTTTTTCTTTTTCTAAACTACAGATGGAAAAAAAAATTAAAACCTTCTACAAGTCAAAATGATCTTTCTCTGTATAGTTTGTGTGTAATGGACTAATGGGCAGTTATTTTTCCCTGCGTCAAAGGGAGATTTTTTAGGAAACATTTGAAGTGAGAGACAAAAGAAACTTTTCAGGAACTGGCTGCAGAGATCTTGTGAATCAGAACAGGCAGCAGAAAATTACACAGAGCCAAGAGCAGGCAAAAAACACAGGTGGTGACCCCAAAAAGCAGGCTGAAAGGGGCAGAGGAAACAGTGGAGGTGATAAAGCATTTCCCTTTTTCTTCTCACACACCATGAGTACCTTTGCAGAGATCACCAGTGGGACATGATATGCCTTCTGAAATTGCACCAGAGTACATATCCCAGAAAGCAGCCCTGTACTGGAAGAAGAGGGACAATCGAAGTATCCAAATACATTATTATCCCTTTCAAAAGTGTTCACAGTTTAAAGTCCAGTTTTTTAGGAAAATTGAGGTGAACAAATGCTGAAGGCTACATGATTAAATTCTTCAGTGGGTCAGGCGAGCCTTACTCTGGAAGTCCACAGGTCACTCCAGCCATGACTGCTGGAAAGTGCTTCCCATGCCCTGCCATCACTGCTCCACAGTGGCTCTGCAGAAGGAGCGGATGCTTCCACAGCAAAACAGGCTGTCCCCAGGAAACTATTTCTGCTAACAATATCATCTGACAAAACACTTTAAATTCATTTTCTTCATTCTATTTGAACATTTTCCGTGTGCTTTCCTTCAGATCGTCATCTTCTAAGTCACCACAAAGGCGCAGCTTCCATACATTGCCCATTGACTAAATGACTGTTGCTACTTTTAGTCATTTTGATTTTAACTTAATCTCATATTAAAATCTAAATGAGGGATGATTTCAATTTCTTCTTGAAGGCTGGAAGGAACAGCAATGTGGGACTGTACAAGCTGCAGCTTTAGAGCTTTATTTGGAAGGCTACAAGGACACACTTTATTTCCTTATGGATCTCAAAGGCCTGGACTAATTAGTACTTATTAGAAAACAAATTAGAAATGCATTTTATTTCTCCATATGGTGAAAGCATCAGCTACAGTAAAGGGATAGGATATCAGAAGAGCTGAGACACTGATTTGCAATGCATAATTTATTTGACTAATTTTGCCTTTTATGCCTATGAATTGTCTATGAACAGGTATCAACTTCCTTGAACGTATCCATTGTTGAAAATAATTTGTCAAATAATTTTTGATATGTAGCTCATTTCTGAACAATTCATTGTGTGTATTCTGCCATTAAAATTCAAAATTGTAGTGCCAAAAAATAATAGATATGCAGGTGACCTGATACATTTTTTTATTTTATAATAGGGATACCACTATAACCTTTTTATGTGAGTGCATTTGATTTGATTTTTGAATTTTCTGTCAGCATAGATTCTTAAAAATTAACTTAAAACTGTTTGATTGCCAGTAAAATTGCTACTAAAGAGAAAAGAGGCACTGCCAGGATTAAATAGAATTCACAGGGGCTTAGACCTTATCCTCACTGTTTTGTGAATGTTTCTCCCATGATGTTCTTTATATAGGTAGAAGGTGATCCTGACAGGTAGTAAACACAGTAAAAGCAATGTGATTTTTAAAATTTAATGAATATCCGGAGAAAAAAGAAAGATAAGACATCCCAGTAGCTACTGTCAGAGACACCTTATGGCAACTCTATCATAACTGATACATTATTTCTATGTTTGTAAAAGATACAAGCTTTAAATATTTTGAGGCTGAAGTAAAGAACGAACTGTTGAGTACATTAGAAACAGGAACACTGATCACTTTGGGGATCTCCTTCTGATACTGTTCAGCAACAAGATCACTCCAACACCAACACCTGCAGAACACCCCCACACAGATGGCTACATCCACATGATGTCAGAGGTCAGAGCATCTCAGATCCACAGCTCTTACCTCCATGCTTCTCAGACCAAATACTGATCTCTAACCTTGGGACTGGTTAAGGTATTGAAAGACGTTTTTTCCACATGCCCAGAGTTCAGGTCTTTAATTTCTGACCACTATTCAGTAGGCTTTTATATGAACTGTTTCTAGTAACCAACCAACCACATTTGTTGTGAAAGTCATGTGGTGTGGAAGTCAGCATTGCCAATGCACTAGGTGTGCTTGCAACATGCCCACCCACAAAGCAGGGTGCCTTAGGGAAGCAAGGGCAGAAATGCCATATTTGTTAATCCCAAACAATTTATCCCATTTGTCTGCTATGGGCAATTTAAAACAGAGAAAATTAGCCACAGATAGAAGTGAATAGAAGTAATTATGTCTCTATGCATGCTGACCATGCAATTGCATGAACAATTGATTCCAGATATTCCTTTATTGCCCCTACACCTGGCTGACTCTAAACTGTCACCTTTAGACCCCTGTATACGGAGGGCACATGCAGTCTAGTCCCATTAGTAAGATGTCTAAACCCTTTGGAAACAACCATGTACCCTTCACACTGCTAAGTACTCCAGGAAAAGGCATCCTATACATCTACTGGCAGAAAGAAATGTAAAAAAAACCTACATAAGCATGACAATTTGGGAGGAATTGATTTTTATCTCTGGATTAAATGGTTTTGTTCACTATTTGTAGATTCCAGTCAGACATAATCTGTTTTATTGCACAGAGAGGAAAAGTATAGGAGATCTGTTATCTTCCTTAAAATGTTTTTTGGCTAGAAAATGCTTCTAATTTATATGACATATTACTCCATCGATATTATAGAACTACACACTTAATTTATCCAAACTGTAAGTATGCATAGATCATACATAGTTTTTCAAATTATGAAAGACTTCTTGACTTCTTGCTTTTCTCTGTTGATTTCCTTTACTGACAAGACAGAGCTCACCTTTCAAACACCTCTTTTAACAGCACTCTGCTAATCTATAGGCAGTTTATAAACTCTTTTCTCTCTTTGAAAACATTTTCTCCAATATGTTCACATTCAGAGCTGTATTTCAAAGTGCCACTTTAATCCCTTTTATCTTTCTGATAACTGAGAGTATTGGTCATTACTTGGTTATTCTGGTCACATTTCACTGTTCTTCACTGAAATCTCAATAGAGAAAGAACGCTTTAGGCAAAATGAACTCTGAACTTTTGTGTCATCAAAATCTTAATGTAAGTATATTGAATGCAGCCTGCACAGCTTAACCTAAAATCATAAGAAATACATTCACATTATAAAGTTTGCACCAGCACACAAATGGAAGTTTTTGTGAAGGAGAAATTTAATTTCTCAGTGTTATTTCTTACGACCCTGGGTACTGACTAAATGTAATTATAAAAAAGTTTGAAAATATTTATATAAAATCCAAGAATGGCAATGTAGAAAAGACAACAGTAAAAATTTCCTGCTCCCTCCTATACAAACCATAATGCTTTTTACTGTCCATAAACTATTAAATGATTTGGCTTTCTACAATTACAAAGCTAGGACATTGTCTTCATGTGCCACATTTGAATACTTACAGGTCATGATGACACCATAAAAGTTAATGTGCATACTCTTTTTTAAATACCATTACTACTCCAAGGAAGTAGTGCCTATCATAAAATTGTGTTTAAATTAAAAATAGATATTAGCATGAATTAAAGTGTCCTTTTCTGTTTCATCCTTTTAATACTTCCTCAGGGTTCATCAGAAAACTACTTGTTTTCTAAAATAGCCATTTCTAACATAGTTACTTCAGCTCATACTTTTCACATATGTCCCTACATCATTACTACACTACACCACCATTTCTGTAGAAGATTTTGTCTTCTCTGCTTCACCTTCTACATTAGTTATCAGACCTGCTGCTCTCTTCTGGTACAAACCAGTTTCTCACAGCTTAATATTCGAATTACTATGTTAAAATTCCTAAAATGCAGCTCCACCATGGTTCAGCCACTTTGGTCACTTTTAGAATCACTAGTTATTAATGTTAGTCATGTTAGAATGCTGGGTTTTCTTAACTAATGTAAGAGTTTAAGTTTTTAATCTGAGTTTTTTTTTCCCCTCTCAAATTTCCAAAAAATTGCTAGGATTAAAACACCATAAAGATTTTCTTTCAACTCATGTAAGCCTGAAGCCCAGGTTGCTTGGAAGAGAATCTTCTATCCCATGCAAAGGACGTATGTGCAGACTGATGTGAAGCATGGTCTGTAGCATGTGTGTCCACTTCACTAGGACCTTCACGCATCTTGCGTGCTGCAGTTAATAAAAATGTAAGAACTGAGGGAATTGTGTCATGAGCAAGCATTGCTTCCCTTCAGTTTCATCCTGTATCTATGTCATCACTCATCTTTTACACACCTTTTCAGTGTCACCCTAGGTGAAACATATAAGGATTTTAAGCTGTGCAGACTTCAAAGGGTAGTGAAAGCTGTGTCTCCATTCAGAAGAATAAAGGTGACCCTGCAGGGGAAGAAAAGCCAACCTACTTCATTGCAATTAATTAACTGGGGAAAGGAGATGGACAAATGAACTGTTCACCCTCACTGCTCTCCAAGAGAAGTAGTGTCTTCAGCTGTGGTCACACAGCTGGGACCGGAAGAGATAAATGTGACCTCTTCTCAGGTAATGTGTCAGCAAGTTTAAGTAGCAGCAGTTTTTAAGTTTGAGGAAGGACTTCATTTTGCAACCTGGATTTTGGAACCAAGTTGAGCACAAATGCATTAGATCAGATATTTCTGATTCCTCATGAAAACTAAAGGTAGCATCTTTGCAAAACTATACAGCCATTGGTCTTCTTAAAAAATGCATGTCTTAGTACTTGCAATTCTGTTGTTATCACATTAATCCACAGTCTCCTTTGTAAGGGTCTCGAAGAAGGAAGATGAGGCTAGATAAACCAGTCTGGAACTTTAATCCGTCCTTCATCCTTGGGTTTTTTTTTCACATTAATTTGAGCTATGAGAATAGCACAGAGACTGTCCTAGTCTCACTGACTATTGGTTTCTCCTGGCAATGGGCAAAATCTCAGATGGTTGTTTTAATTTCTTAGCTCAGTCAGCAGTCTTTGATACCCATGGTCCTTGGTTGTGATAAACAGCATAGCTTTTATGCTATCACTCACTTGAGTGATTTTGTTCTTTTCTCCCCTAATGTCAACTCCAGTTCCCACTGAACTCAACCGCAAAACTGCTTTAGGCTTCAACTAAAACAGATTTGGGCCCCAGGAGATGAAAGAACATGATTTTGATCAATTGCTCATCTTCCCAAAGAACACTTTCACACAGGTCCTGCCAGGCTATATTTTAGCGCCCCTCCTTTATGTAATGCTGAGAGAGATAATAACACAATTTGGGCTGTTCTGCTATCAAGATGCAGATGACATGCAGCTCTATGCCTCATTTTCATGAAACCCAGATGGTGCGGCATCTTTGCTTTGCCTGTGCCTGGCAGAGATTAATACTTAGATAAGGGCAAGCCGACAGAAGCTTAATTTGGACAAGATGGAGAAGGTGCTACTGTGTAAGGGAAAATAGGGACAATCTTACTTCTTTTCCACTTCCCATTTGGGCAGGTTTTGACCTGGAGTGAGTTTGGATTCCTATTGCTATTTGAAATCGTAGGTGGCTTTGAGGGCCCTAGACAGCATTTCATATCTGCTTAGGTTAGACATCTATCACATTTCTTCTTGGCTTTGGACAGAGCCACCTCCAATCCATGCCTCTGTAAATTCTAGACTTAATTATTATGATGTGCTCTATATGGGGTTACAGATGAGGACCAACTGGAAACAACAGTGCGTGTTGAAACCAGCTGCTTTCCTGGCTGGCAATGGGAGCCCCTGAGCACATACTAGACAGCTTCTCTGGTAAAAATTCTGTCTCCCTCCCCACCAAAGGGATGGTTCCCTCGCTATTGAATCTGGCTCCTGTACTGAATTAGTGTGAAACAACCCAAGTCCTATCTTCCTGAGAAAACGCCTCCTGCCAAGTGAACTCTCAAAGCAATTTCTGACAATATAGTGTTTTATCTCTAGAATTAAACAAATAGGAGGCAGTAGCAATGCTTTTAAAACAAACAGCTCTCAGCTTCAAAATTGGCTTCCCCAAGTACTCCAACAGAGCCCAAATGTGTTAAGCTTGGCACAGTAAATGACCCTTCACTTTTCCCTAGTTTTGGATTATCACCACGCTTATCACAAAGGATTGGTTTGGGAATCTCACAGTAATTGCCTCTGTATTCACGAGCTTTTAAACATCATCATTAATATTGCACTAGAGTTATCAGCTCCCTGTGAAATTACACTAAACTGACACCAAGGACTCGATCTAAACAGCCTTGAACTTTGGATTCTTGTTTTAAAGATTCCATCCGTGACCCGTTGCTCCTCAAAATGTGTGGTTCAGACAAGCACTTCCAGGATTCAATATTTTTCTGACCTGTCTCCTGGGTCAGAAAAAGTGGTTTGGAAAGCTCAAGAGAGTAGTCTTATTTATTACATTTCAGCACTTCATTTTCTAGTTCTAGCTAAAACCAGGACCTACAAAGAGGAATTCTTAGGACATTAAAAAACTCCTTTCAAATTCCAGAAGAACTCATGTTTAGTCCTAAGATGGGAAAAGCATGTCACTTCTTATTGCAGCCAAATCATCCATTACAGGGGACAGCTTAAGTTGAATACTGCAGTCAAAAGTTATACTACTATGTATTTAGTGCTGAATACTGAAAAATCTTATTTTTTAGAGAAATTTTTTTATTGGCATCCATGTCAGATAATGCTATTCTCCATCAATAGTGAAACTGCCAAAATGTTGTAAGATATTGAGGACTAAGCTACAACTTTTTGAGAGTAACAGTGGCAGAAGTTTTTTTATTATAATAGATCAACAATCAAATTTCTTCCCCCATTGCTGCAGCTTACCAGTTCAGAACTTTTTATATGAGTACAATATCTCTGTCTCAAATATTCTGGGTAAATGGGATTTAGATGTAATTTATAATTCTTGGAAGGGAAAACATTTCATTATTTCCTATATAGACTACATATAACAATAATAATTTAAATTCCTAAAGATATGCAGGTGCTTGGGTGGAAAAAGGAGACATTTTGATTCGTTGGTCCCTACTTTGCTTCATTGGATTTTACTGAGCATTCTACATCGGCTGAGACTTTTGATCAACTGCACATCCACCGTCACTTTCAAGAGCTTTCACAACACTACAGACCTGAATATCTATCTGACAGACATATTTTTGAATCTACTAACAGTTCCTTGCTAAGATATTTTCATCAAAAATGTAAAACCTTATAAAAAATTCAAATGTTTTGGTTCAGTTGAGGCCCTCAGCTAGAATAATGTCATCTTATGTCTATATGGCATGGTGGTGTTTTTATTTAGGGGCTTTTAATGCTACAATGATAGTGATTTCAAAGGTTCTAGCTCTTTTTTAAGATATAACTGCTCTATTCTTGATCTTGATCTGTCACCACCTTGCCATAGTATGATATTCCAGGTTTCATGTTTTGAGTAAATGTATTATTTTTTTATCATTGCAGCTTGATAAAACAGAAGCCCATTTCAAACAATAAAGCATAAGTAATGTATTTCTATTTTTATATGTTTTCTTGGATATGATTGCAATTTATGAGAAAAAAACACTATAATTATGAATGCAAATGATTTCACAGTTACTGCAACATATTTTGTTTATATATGTTAAACTATGCTGAGAAAGAGCCAGCTTTGAACTGGAAAACTCATTAATGTCTTTGCAAAACAGCAATCAGAAGATGGTATACAGCAGTGACAGTGACCATAGTTCACCAGGATGTGACTCAAACCACACCAGCTTTGAAATTCAGACACCTTTTTGTTTCAGCACACAGAAGTGGATCACAGGGAAGCTAGTAAGGCTTTTTTTATTAAATTGTTTAAAAAATGTGTTTCTAGCCTGATACCAATAACCTTGTACTTTATTAAAACAATGGAACCCAGGTTTCTACCAAGGAAAGGCAGAAGCTCCAGTGAAGACTGATGGTGCACATCTATACCCTGTGAAATTAAAAGGGTGAGTGTGCAAGCTTGATCATTCAGCCCTTGACATCCACTCTACATTCTCCTTTGTAGTGATTTGGACTATTCCCCTTACGTCTCTTCAAGATGAAGCTTGGGTTCATGCTGGGGTTAGCTTCCACCAAGCAACTGTATGGATGAGGCCATACCATGTTTAGCTATCTCCACCTGTCACCATCCTTCAACATTAACCTAGAAGACCTCGTACTCTCACATGCAACTCAAAATATTCACACAACACTCCAGGGCATGTGTATGCTCTCCACATCACACTTATTAAAATCCTACTTTTGAGGCTGTGAGGCAGTCTCCTCATTAGCAGCCTGGCCTATGGACCCAGTCCTGACGACAAGTGTTGTTAAGACCATGTCAACAAATGTCTGAGAAGCACTGTGGAGCCAGCCTGGGCCTCACAGACAGAGGCATGCAAAAAGAAAGCCCAGGAAGGGAGAGCCCACCAGATTCCCCAAAAGAAACATCAGGATACTGCATTTACTGGTAGCAACACCCAAGTTCAAATAACGACGAAGTTATTCTTAGAGTATCCCAAAGGCAATGTCTAAAAGACATTTCTTGCCTTCACTTTGCCCAGTTTCCTGATATCTATCCACACTCCAGTGTGGAATTCATTCATATTTGGCCATACTAGAAGATATTTGGACATATTAGAAGGATCTAGCTATGCCTTACACAAGGCATAGAGAATATCTGTGGATGATCCAGCATATGGGGACAAGATGGGCACCATGCTGCAGAGGCTCAAGACCTGGAAGAGGAAGGAACAGATATGGCATGAGAAGGGTCATTTCCCACTGCCTTCAGTGGTTTCCCAGAACTCAGCATCACACAGATGGGCTTCTACTGTCTGGTAAAAACATATGTATGCCTCTCTTACAGCAAATGTGAGATGCAATCCTGGATGTGATGGGGAAGCAGAATGGCACAGCAATATGGGGTAATGTCCCTCTGTCCCTCTTAAAGGCACCTTCCTCCCTCCAATAAGCCATTTGAAACTGTAACAGACACTGGACCCACTCCCTGTTGCCAAAGAGCAGCTCATAGTGCTGAATACTGAAATACTTCCTAGACTTCTGGTAGACAGAGCATTTGGCAGCCCTGTGCACCCTGGCCTGGTGACACAAAGAAACCTGGGCTATCACCTAGTAGCTGAGTAATAGGAATTTGAATGGGAGGGGGACGATGAACCCTTTGCATGCCTTCATGCTCCAGAACAGTCCAGAAACCCTGCCTGGAACATCTGCAGGGTCTGATTCCCTAGGTATAAACACAGGGACTGTACTCCCCTCTGAGGAGCTAAGCAACAGGTTGTAGTACACAGGGTCACTCTTCACTGTGACTGCTTCTTCTCCACACCAAAAACACATTCCCCAAAAAAGTAGCCCTTTATTTTGGTTAACTTTTACTTTGATAGTTTTCCATTTGCTGGGCAGCACCAGTTTTTGCAAAGATGTAGTAATTTTTTGTGTAACTACTAAGACTATATCTATACTACCTGATGAAACTGGTCAGGTTGATGAGACTAACCCAGCCTCATTTACACAGGACAACTTTGTCAAAACTTCCTATGGGAATGGTCCCTGGCCATGCTAACTCCCACACCCAGGCATTGCCTGAAAGCACTAGCTCACACTGGCCAAAACCATACTGAAATCATGCTGGCAATTACCAGTAATGCTCAGGTCCACATCGCACCCTAATTATTTTATCAGTCTAACTATGGCCTGTTTAATTCAATAAAATATGATGCTATTTCAAGCTGATATAAGTAAGGACTGGAATGTCTGTAAGCTCCAGAACAACACTCGTTCCATGTTCCATCCTTTAGAAAAATAAACTTGTCTTTGGACTAAAAAATATGTTGACAACTGAACCAAATTATCCAAATCTGGTTTAATATATATTCAGTTGAACTTCATGAAGACAAAATTTTCAACAAGTCACAGGCAAGCAGCAGAGTCTCAGAAAAATTGATTTATTTCAATGAGTATTTCTGAGGTAAAGCTTCTTATTAGCTGCCAAGGAATTGTTTCTTTTCAATGTTTGTAATACCTGACTCTTCAATGAGAGCTGATCATGGCTGGCAGCATTCTCATTCTGGGCCAGTAGGTCAAAGGTTAATATCTTAGCTAAAGGACCTGAGTGTGTTTCACTTGACCACACCACAGCGTGCTGCCAGAATGCAGCAGCAGAAGATAATAGTAAGCTTAACTTCCCCAGTAATGCTCCTCTTCAGCAAGCGAAGTGTTACACACCAATATCCCCCACTGCCTTTCAATACCTGCTGCTGTCCTTCTGCTGGGTTTTAGCACCTACATGCAGTTTTGCCACCATGTCTAGAGATATTAAACTTTTAAGCTACACTTTTATTTTTGAAAGCAGTCAGTGTAGAAAATGTTCACATTTCATCTGCAAAAGTGTGGGCCTTTGGAAGGATGAGCATCAGCTCATCTGTGGCCTTCTTTAGCCATAAAAAGATAGCATTTGAAAGCAAAAATTGCTTGTCAACATTGCCTCATCATGAACTTTTTTTCCTCCAAGTACCATATTTACATAATTAAGAACCATTCACCACTTTGTTTTTAAATTTTAATTCGCCTTAAACTCTCCAAAATAGTGTCTGTACCCTACTTGAATGAAGACTTGGAGAGACTCTGAATATACTGATGAATGCAGAATGTATTACATATATACTGATTGCACCAGGATCATATATGTATGCTACAAAATTATCTTGTAAGAAAAAATCAAGGCAGTAAATATAAAAGAGGTATTTTCAATGAATCCAGTAAGTTCTCATCATTCTCTAAAATGATATTTTAATTATATTCAAGGACTGATACTGCGCATGACAAAAAATCCATTTCATTTCTTTTCTGAAGTTTCATCCAGATACTGTATTGCAAAGGTCTGGCAGTCATTTTCTAATTATGGGTAATTGGGTGAAAGAACATTTGAATTTCTATTAACATGTGAACTTTCTGTATGAAGGATACAGAGCTTTCCATCAAGATGTTCAGAGTTTTACTAAGGAACTGAAAAAACATCAGTTCCTATTCTGTGTTGTATGGCAGCTGAGGTTACTCAGTCTTTTGCTCAGTATCTTGCAGGATTAATTTGAAGTGGAGTTCTTGGCCATTGGTCACAGCATGGTATTTTCTGCCTAGCTGAAATCATCTTCATTCCAGTCAATAAAAACCGAGCACCTTTTGGATTCACTACATGCAGTTGCCAAGCCATTAAAGTGGGCTTTGACCTTTTTCCAGTCTATAAGTGATACCTGGGTTATGTCTGTTTATTACTCATTAAGATCTTTGTGATGGAAGAATTTGCCCCAAAGGAGGAGAAAATAATTGAAGGTTTTATGATATGCTATGGCATGATGAACAAAGCATGAAGGAAATCTCAAAAACAACATAACATATAAATGTCAGAGAGTTTCCATTCAAACACAAATCTCACCAGAATAAATCAATGACTGTTACTAATCAGAGTCTGAAATAGTATAAAGGATCAAAGGTGTTCGTAAGATTATAACTACAAGGATGAAAAAGAAGACAACGTCATGTTTATGAATGCTGCGATGGTGACAAAGAAGCTTCAACACAGTAAAGTCAACAGAGCACTTGAGAACAAAAAAGCAACCTCTCCAGATAGATTTAGAAAAATATTCAAACTGATTTTTTTTTTACAGCAAACAAGATGTTCTCTGGCAAATGAAGTCAATCCTTTGTCAAGGCTGTCCAGATGGCCTTTGTGAATAAAATACTGCGCACAGCAGTGACATACTTGTTGGACAGATAACATACAGATTTGAAAACAGCCTGTTGGAGAGCTTCTTCATTAAACTAATAATGTTTCTGGTTATTTGGTTACGAGAAGCCAAGGGCCTGGTGACAGTTCCACAGAAAGGAAAGTTTTAGCTGCTATGACAACCTGGACAACTGTTTCTTCTCATGACAACCTGTCCGAACTATGTAAAATCATGAAACCGCAATGAAAATGAGATTCCAGAAAGGTCTCTAAGAAATGTAAAACCATACTTGGGAGATTACAAGAAATCTAACACAGTGATTCTGTTACCCTTTTCATGAAATAAGATTGAGAAGACTGTGAGACATTTGGAAAACTGCTTTGGTTATTCCTTAGAAGCTTCTTTAGAAGAGTTGGTTTTTTTCCACAAAGTAGATAAAAATGATTAAGTCAACCTTCCTCAAAACAGTAGTTCTTCAATTGACTTTATTGGCAACTAAATGGTCCCAATATAGGTTAAATTGCAGTAGAAAAGACAGGAGGGAGAGAAAAGACAAACACAACAATTTCCAAGAAAGGTAAGGCCTTTTAAAACAATTTTCTATTCAGTCAGTCTTTATTCAGGCTCTCTTTTACTTTCTTTTTCTAGTTAAATACCAGGGAGTCTGCCAGTCCAATTTTCTATCACCCGCATTGGATTTCTCTGTCATCCTTCTACTGCACCCTAAAAATTCCATTTTAAAAAGAACACCCACTCATATTCCATAGTCAAAATGTCTTTCTGTTTTAACTGCATCTTCTAGATAGAGTAACAAAACAAAACATTACTCTGTGGAGCTTTTTTCAAAGCAATTTTATGAGACACAACATTTCAGAGCAATTTTTCTACAGACATAGCAATAAGGAGAAAATACTGAAAGAAACCAACATTCTGAAAATGAACCCATTAGATTAGACCAGTTATATTTCTTGCTTTTGATTTTCAAGCCCCAGTATGAAACAAAATTTACCCATGTAGAGCCTAAGTCCTCCTTCGAGATCTTAGTCCATGTTCTTAAGGTGCAAGATCAACAACAGCAGACATATAACATATTATACTTAATTTATTTGAATAATAATCCTGCCGTTATATGTAATCACCTGAATAAAGATCTGTGTGTTAGGAGTTGCTTCCATCTCCTCCAGTGAAGCTAGCTGACTGGAGGTAATCCATTGCCTAAGAGTTAATCTCTTTGAATACGATTCCCTGAATTTCTAGTTAATCCACTATAGTCTACAAATGGGTTCTCCACTTCGTGTTAAACATCAAAGTATGCCAATGTAAATGTTCTCTAGTTAATAAATAACCCAAACAAGCATTTAGCTGAAAAGCCATTTAACATCAGCTGTAATAAGTGACAAAGAAAATTATGATAGAGAACATCTCTTGAAGAAGATGAGAGATGACTGAGAAAGGGAACCTGATCTATAATGAATGCAGGATGGCTGCTTGTTTACCGTGACTGCTGCACTGTAGCTAAAGGGGGTGCATGACAACCATGCAGTGTCGCTGTGACAGCTTCCATTTCCCTAATATCATCGTACCCTTCCTAGTATTATTCTATCAGATGTAACACATATAAAGTAGTGTATATAATTTGTAATAATATGATATAATCATATGGACCTTTACAGATTAATAGATTACATGAGCAGAACACTAATTTTCCAGCCAAAAACAGCGCAAGACAAGAAATACAAAGATACATCTAATACCATTTTCACCTACTTCTTAATGATTATACACCTTCAGTCTGGCAAAGTCTTACTTTGAAAGGAACTGCTATTTTTGCTTTTTGTGGCAGTAATCTCAGTGTAAACACAGACATTTATATACTCATTGTGCAACCAAATGGAAACAACTGAAGTTGATAAAAACAAATTTATAATCCAAGGGTCCATTACCATTATACAGGGCCTGCTTTTCTCCTTTGAAGTCAGTGGGATTTTGTCATTGCCAGCCACGGAAATATAATCAGATTCTTAGTCTATATAGGTGGATTTGCTATCTATTACATGCTTCATCACAGAAACAGCTACTTCAGAACCCCTTTAGTTGATCAAGCATTATTATTAAAGCCACTATTGTAAATCATATGCTGTATATGTTCCTCACTTCACATTTCAGATAAAAAGCAGATTACAGTGACAATATGCAAATGTTACTGAAGAAAAGGAGTGGGGCAATCTGGAAGAATGTGGTGACCATGCTTAGATATTGGCTGCTGTGGCAGTGCAAGCAGAAGAATAAGGGCTAGGAGAGACCTGACAAGCTTGTTGTCAAATTGGAAATGGGAGTAGAATGATATGTGTGATGATTTGCCTTTGACACAGATGAAAACATTTGACTTTTGATAATCAGATAATCAGCTAATAAAGCCTTGGGCTGTGCTAATTTGCTGGAGTGGAATGTGTTTAGACAGGATGATGAACATGTTTTGATAAGGCATTTGTGAGATAGCACAGTTGCGATTCCAAGGAATTTGGTAAGATATCTGTAAAGTCACTCTAACCCAGCAATGTAGTTGGTATGGAGATGATGTAAATGCAAATGAATCTGATCTCTAACCAATGGAGTATGGGATCTGAGTGTCTTTTGCAACACATGGCCATATGTAAATTTAACTAATGTATAAATCAGATGTCATGGTTTATAAAAATACATGTATTTGCAGTAGTTCTTTGGAGAAGGGTAAGATGTTCAGTGAAAGAAGAAGGATCATTTAGATGCATGTGGCTGTGTGGAAAAGAAGTGTAACGTGAGAGGACGGTGAAAAAACATTGGGTATGAGAGACTGAGTAGGAGGATAAAAGATGGAGGAGATAAAAGGGTTGAGAGAAGAGAGATACAGACAAGTGAAAATGTATGTCTGATCTTAAAGATAAGGGTAAATAGCTTTGGTTCAGTACAGCAAGCAACAGGAAGCCAAGTAGTGATTCATATGGCCAAAGCAACAGGAGAGGAGACGACACAGAAGCTTAATCTTGGCGAGATTATTGGGGAAGATAAGTGAAAGAAAAGGAAAACATTAGAGAGAAGGCTGTAAATGAGCACCAGACTATATATGAAGTTATTAGTAGGTACTAGTCATAAAGCAAATACATTTCTGTTGTCTACTATATATTGGTAGGAAGTCTCCATTTTCAGGCACTTAATTTTATGGACAGGTTTAATTTGTTGTGTTTCTTTTCCAGAACAATACCAAATAAAGGTGTCTTCAGCCATGCATTAATCATTTGCCAAACTTAGTTTTTAATTAAATGCATTACTGTGCTATATGAGTGCATAAAGGAGTAAGCATCAAAGTTACTCTGTTCTGCTATTGTTAAAATGGGAAAAGTGTTTTTTCCTTTGGAATTTTAAGTTTTATATTACATTATTTAGCCTAAGGCAAATATTTTTTATGGCTGAATTATAAAGTCCTTGAGAAACAGGTTTATAACAGAAGTGCAGACAATCTTCAAAAAAGCATTATAAGCACCAAGTCAAATTATGAACCAAAAAATGGGCCTGAACTCAAACCCCAAAGCTAGCCACTCCATGAACTTTTACATACACTGGATTCAGATTCAGTCTTTGTAACACCAACTCATCCTCGCCATAAAATCCCATTACTGATGTGAAAATGGAGAGCTGAACAAATGTGTAAGCAGTTGTAGGATCAGGACCTAAAATACCGTGACTAAAATGTGAGAAGTGGATTATAAGAAGAGACTTCTGAATGTTTCATTTGATGACAGTTTATATTCAAGATGATTAAAGATTAAACATTTACAGATAAATATATGTAAACCAAAGATAGAATGTGTTCGCTCATCATTTCAGGGCAATTCATACATGGAAGAAATCTGTGCCTGTATCTGTGATCTAGAGAGAAAAAGATGACTAATGTCATTCAGTTATGACAGGAAAGGACATTAATGTAGTGGACTCTGCTATATTTCCTACACCTTGGGAATTCAACAAAAAAAAAAAGTCCCAATGTGAAATCCAAAATGCCCATGGAGTGCTGAGGAAGGGCAGAAATCCTCTTCCATGGGTCACATTAGCCCCGACAGAGGCCATTCCTGTCCAGCTGTCCTGTGCAGCCTGGTGCACAGTGCTTTCTGTGCAGGAGGAGGAAGCACTGATATTTGAGACAGGAGCATATTGAGATAAACCTTGGTATATGGATTAGTGGTTACAAGGTAGGTTGAGGTGATAAAAACAACCTTCATCATTAGACTCGCAATTTGTCACATTGTACCATCTTCACTAATGTACATGTTCTGTCTGCATTTAAGTGTTTAATTTTCCTTTCGGGGAATGGAATTTCTTTAAAGTACACTAGCTCCTAACACGCTGTGCCTGCATCTGTGGAAGGTGACTTGCTCATCTGATAGGAAAACAAGTGGAAAAAATACCACAGTTGGTTGGTTGGTTGGTTGGTTGGTTGGTTGGTTGGTTAGTTGGTTGGTTGGTTGGTTTGAAGCATCTTTACAGCATAGAACTAGAAATGAGTATTTCCTCTCTGCAGCTTTGTAGAAATTACCTGACAGACAATGCTAATCTCAAAGCAAGAGAGCCATCACTGTCATGCACTGTTATTTCTGATATACGTGCTCTCTGGCTACCTGCTTACTACTGTTTCAGTTACAGAATTAATCTTCGCTTCTGAGTATGGGTTTTTAAAACAAAATTGTATCTATACACTTCTGCAAACCCCCAGTAAGCTACCATCAGCAGGTAATTTCTGTTTTCAAAAATAGATGTACTTTATTTTAAAACTTGTATTGTCTCTCAGTCAGTCACAGACTGCAATGTGCTTCAGGAAAGAACCAATTTATCTCAAGGACTGTCCAGCAGCATGAGAGCTTTAATAATCAGAAAGTACTGTTAACTCTCCCCTTCCCCCTTTTTCTGGGAACTTCTCTAAGAGAAAAAAAATAAAGGGAGCTTAATGTACTACCCATAAAATATACATCCCAATCAATCAAGGAAATGCTTAAGTATTGCCTATGATGATCCAGAGATTGCCTAAAGACAGGGAAATGAAACTGAACCCAATAACTCGGTCTGACTAGTTCCAGCCTGCCTGGTTTCCAACCTGCCTGCAGACACTGGCATGGGCAGGAGCAGGGAAAAGACAGGGATGGGCAGAGACAGAAGCTAAGGAAGGAAAGAAAGAACTGTGCAGAGAGTGTAACAGGATCAAACTGCTCTTCAGTGTATGATATTACAGAACTGCGATCACGGAAAAGAAGGGGAAAAGAAGGGGAATGTCTGACAAAAACTCGGAAAGTAGCGATGAGAGATTGTGCTGTATGAAACCGGCAGACAGATTTCCTACGGACTTAATCTACAGACTTCAACTGACCTTAAAGTTGAGGCTTCAAAAGGGCAAAGAGGGAAAGGGAGAGTAGAAGGCTTAAACTCGGGACTGGAGACAAAAGGATGGAGGAGACTGAATCTGTGTATGATTTCTGAACACAGATGTAACACATAGTTAATCTGTGTAGCTGCAGACTTACAACTATGTTTGAAAACTACTTCAAACATAGTTACATCTTCAGAGTGGACAGAGATTTACTGCTGCGTCTGCACTTGGAGGATGACCCTGCCTTCGGCAAAGACCAACATTTTTTCCCCCTGCATCCTTCAGAAAGGCTCCTTGTGGAGCAGGTCCTCATTTTTCCCGATGAAGTGTTAACAGAGTTTGCCTCCACTGTGCACCAATAACAAATTGTTTTCAAACTCTGTTCTGGGAGATGAGAGTGGCTGACATCCATGTTGGCTGCAGGTCATTTTCCTAGCGCAGACCTATCTTTGGGGACCATTTAACACTATGTTTCAGCTTTCAGTCTTAGAGCTCTTCCTCTAACCTCTACCCCAGCAACTGGATTGCGTCCACACAGAGGGAGCTCAAAATGCTCCACAAAAAAGCAGCAGTCAGGTTCAGCTTGGTTATCACTCCCCAGGTGCAGAGACAGCCTGTAAGACAGGGCAATGGGGCAAGGAAAGGATAGGCCCCATAGCTGGTAAGCACCAGACCATGCAGCCAAAGCAGCAGGTTTCAGAGCTCACTGTCCCTCCACTTTGTGCCTGTCCTAGGGTGTCAGTAAGCAGGGGTCTGCCAAGAAGGAGGCTCAGTCCCCAGAGAGAATGTCATGCCATATAGCCTCCATGGGGAACAGAGCCGGCCCCGGGGGGACACCAGCAACTCCTCAGCCCCTTCATGAGAGACAGAAGGAGGCAAAGCAGCAAGAGAAGCTGAGAGAAACAGGAATGACAGCCAGGGTTCAAGGAATGACAGCCAGCCCCAAGACATGGGGCATGGGAAGAAGCTCAGGAGGAAGAGGGTGCAGGAAGACCTCCACGGATGCAGAAATGCAAAGGGACAAGGGCATTGGGTCCAGGTGAGCCTGTCACCTGGGGTCACCTCACAGGAGGTCCACACAGCTCAGCCCACACCAGCGTGGCCAGCAGCCCCCTAGGATCACAGAGGATGGTGGTGTCCCACTGGGAGAACTGCAGGGGCTCCGAGGGACACGCGTGGGGCCAAGCGCTTGGCTGCACACTCCCACAAATAAAAAGGGTGGGATGGGGGGGAGGGACTGCAGAGGGAGAGGACCGGGAGGGGAAGGGTACCCGCGGGGAGAGGGGCACCGAGGGGGAAGCAAGCGGGAGGTG
>NW_010171437.1:0-15163 GCF_000695765.1 Mesitornis unicolor
GGCTAGTCCACCAGCGTATGGACTTTCCTCCGTGTTTTGGAGAAAAATGCCCAAAAGGTGGAAAGAAGAATAGTTCATGTAGTACTCTAGAGGAGACGGTCAAGAAGAAGCTTAAGTTTTTCCTTTCAGGGATGTATGTTCCCACACCCGTGGATTAGTGGGACAAAGTAATAATCTCTGCTGTTTTAGATAAGGAGTACTGGGAGTGGGTTATGATCTCTTGTGGAGGGGCGTAGTGCAGTCGAAGGAAAATGTGGCAGATTCCCTCCTGGAAAGGAAATGCTGGTAGAGTTGTAGGGCTCTTCTCTGCAGGAGTCTGAGCAAGGAGAGGAGCTCTTGTGTACAGGAGAGCGTCTGCTCGTAGGTGCATCCTATAAGCTTAGACAAGTCTATACGGTGTTTGGCAAAGGTGGGTGATTGCAGGGAGGCTTGTGTTGCAGGTGGTGTGAGCTACGGTGATTGATCTGCCTTTATGAGGTGAGATTGTGCTACTGCTGTAGGATGAATGTTGGTGTCTCCTGCACAGCAGGCGTTTGGGTGTGTGGTGAGGTTTGTAATAGTTAGTCTCCCTTATTGGCAGGTTGCAGTGGTGTTGTGGTTTGTACAGTTGCTCTGTCACCTGATACCTCCCCTCCACCTGAGGATGGGGGGAGTGTTGGGAAAAGGAAAGGAGATTTGTGGGTTGAAATGGAAATATATGCAATAAAATAATAATTTTAAAACTAACATGGATAATAATATTAATATAAACTACACAGAGTTATTCTTGGCCCGTATTGTGGGGGAGTAGTCCTCAGGGCCCAGATGGCACAGTATCACCTCTCAAGATGTCAGCCTTGGAAAAGGGAAGAAAGAGGAAGAGGGCTGTCCCCAACAAACTCCCCAATTTATAGTGAATGGGGTGTTTGTGATATAGAATAATTATTGGTCAGCCTGGGTCATCTGCCCTGGCTCTTGCTTGCCCTAGCTTCTACATCTGTTTATCTCAAGAATGCTGAAGACCTTGAGCCCTATGGCAGCTATGGAACACTGCATCTGCTTTTACTAAGTCTGTTGGTTTACTTCTTCCCCCTCCATCTTAAGAAAAATAAAGGACGACAGTTAAAGCCAGGCTAAGAGTTCATTTAGTTCAATAGTGTGGCAGAGGAAGATGGTAAATGTCTAGCTGAAGCATGTGTTAGAAACCTTGAAGGATTTAAAACATCAGTCTTGTTACTGGGAAAGCTCTCTTTTCATCTTTTCTCCTGTTATCTGTATTCAGTAAGGTCCTGGGAAATAAAGGAGTGAACTGAAGGAATGTTGCCAGTCAAAACCCACGCAAGTTTATGAGACAGCAAAATTAATTAGCTAGAAGTTGGATTATGGGAAACTAGACTGCACTCTCTGTTTATAAATGTAGTTGCTATAGTAGTTCAGTAACTGAAACAATGCTGCTTGTGAGCATAATACATAGGATTAGGAATGGGGGGTAAGATACAGGAAACATGGGTAGGATTTGAGGAGAACTTTGTTTTAAAGTGATCAGGGTGAAGCTGTATCTTATTAGCTGTAGAGATAGGGAGGTGAAAAATGTATTTGAGTTTACTTTTTAGAAATTGATGAATAAATTCTCACTGAAAGTGTTCTAAACTGTAGAACTTAATTGAGAAGAACACTTTTGAGCCTTCAGCTAGAAACCAAATATGTTAAAATTGGAAAATGCTTTGAAATGTAATCAGTTAAACCAGTGTTTCACAAGTATATATTTGAAAGTTCTCAGTCTGATCTTAAAAATTACTGGTTTTAACTAAGTGCACAGATTTCTTAGAATAATTTTCTAATGATTTGAAACAAATATTTTTGTTTTGTGGAGTTTGGGAAACATTGCTTTTGGTCTTTGAACTATATGTGTGCCTTTTTCTGCTAGAGGTAGGCATGTTTACTTGGAGCAGTGCCCTATACTCTGACAAGGCCAAAAATCATCTGGTTATGATAGGCCCGGGAAACTTGTTGCTCTGAAATTGGATTCTAGTTCTCTAAAATTGGTTTCTGGTTTTAACAGTTTCTACCCTTATTCTCAATACAAAATTAATCTGAAGAGACTTGATGTTACAGTGGAAGGCAGTATTCTAACAAGAGCTTATGTTTGTAACGGAAAGCTGCCATTAATAGTAAGGAACACTAACAAACCTTCCAGTGAGAATTTGAAGCAACATACTTCAGAATAACTAATTAGGCTTGTTACATCTTTTACACATGCAACTGATTTTTTTATTTCCTGCTTAATCAGACATTTGAATTTTAAAGTTCAAAATGTGATTTAATAATGTGGCTTCAGTTTTGGTTTAGTTGTGTTTTAAAGTATTGGCCCACTGAGTATTTTGACAGAATGAAGATTAGACTTGAAGCATGGAGCATTCTTGTTTGTGAAAGTGCTAGGTGAAGACTGTCAGATACTTTGACTGACTAAAAAAGTTGAAGATCTACCCTCAGGCCCTATTATTTGAGAAAGCTTGTTATCAAATGGAGACATTTTTGCAGCCATGGCTGTTTTTATTAAGTTTTGGGAGAAGACCCTCTGGAGTGCACAGGAACCAACGTGGACTTACTGTGCTCTGTTGAGGGGTGGATTTACCCATTTAGTGTTCTGAGCAGGGCAGTTCAGTACTTATAATAGAATCGTAGAATGGAAGAGACCTTAAACATTATCCAGTCCAAATCCCCCTGCCATGGGCAGGGACACCTTCCACTGGACCAGGTTGCCCAAAGCCGTGTCCAGCCTGGCCTTGAACACTTCCAGGGAGGGGGTATCCTCAACTTCCATGGGCAACCTGTGCCAGTGTCTCACTACTCTAAAGAGTGAAGAATTTCTTCCTAATGTTTAATCTAAACCTACCCTCTTTCAATTTGAAACCACTACCCCTTGTTCTTTCATTACCTGCCCTTGTAAGAAGTCCTTCCAGCTTTCTTGTTGATCCCCTTCAGGAACTGGAAGACTGCAATAAGGTCTCCCTGAGGCCTTCTCTTTACCAGACTGAATAATCCTAACTCTCTCAGCCTGTCCTCATAGGAGAGGTGCTTCAGCCTTCTGATCATCTTCATGGTCTTCCTCTGGACTCACTCCAACAGGTCTATGTCCTTCTTCTGTTGAGGCCCCAGAGCTCGACAGCTCATGTTGAGTTTCTCTTCAGCCGAAACTCCCAAGTCCTTCTTCTCAGGGCTGTTCTCAATCCATTCTCCACACAGCTGGTATTTGTGCTTGGGATTGCCCTGACCTATGTGCACTTGGCCTTGTTGAACCTCATGAGGTTCACATGGGTCCATCTCTCCAGCCTGTCAAGGTCCCTCTGGATGTCATCCCTTCCCTCCAATGTGTATACTGCACCACAGCTTGGTATCATTGGCACACTTGCTGGGAGTGCACTCAATCCCAGAATTGGCCAGGATAAATGAATGCATGCATTTATCTGCACAAGCTGCTGCTTGTGTTCGTTAGCTGTGACAGAGCATGTTAAGTTTTGTGTTGGGAGCAAATAGTAAGCCCTGTCTGAAACTGATGCAGACCTGTGCTGCCACATCTCTTGTTTGAGGTGACAGTGATGACATTGTAGGCTTTTAAATCTGTTGGTTCTGATGTATTTATTGCTATGTAGACTTGAAATAGGCTTTCAAAAAATTCTCAGGAAACATCCTTAGCTTTCTTTGAAAGTGAAATACCAAGTGAAAGTAAGTCTGTCATGTTTATTTTTCAGCTTCCCTGTGCTTTTAACCTAAAAACCCAATTGTCAAAATGCAGAGAAGTGCAAGGAATATTCAGGATGTCAGTAGTCTTTTGGCTGCAGTCTCTGTGTCACATAGTACAGGCTTTCACATTTCACTGTTCTGTCACAGCACTTGAACTCCCAGGAAACGTGCCTGCTTGTTTAACACTGTGTCAACAGGGTATGTCGTTGTGAAAGTTTGAACTTCTGTATGTTCTGGTGCATCCTTAATATGTTTATGCTTTATTGTTAAATGTGTATGGGAGTTATTGGATGCTAAGGTTATGTTCCTTTAGTGTTGGAGGCTCCTGTTCTTTAAGTAAAGAATTTTAGGCTAGATATTAACTGAAACTGTATTAAATATGTGAGGGAGTGTGATCCAGTAAAAATGAAGCACAATCCAAAGGGTATTTAATAAGGAAAATTGCGATTTGACATATATTCCATTTTTCAAGATACTGCAGGGAAAAGGAGATACTACTCTTATTTTTCAAAATACAATGTCATAGCAAAGAATGTGTGTTTTCTGATTGGTAGAGGGTATAAAAACATTATAGCTTTGTTACAACGAGCTGGTACAAGTCACAGGAAAAGTTTTTTCATATTCCTGTTCAAAATCCAGAAATATCTTTCTAAGTTAAAGATGACTTTCTATCTCAGGTCCTGATATTTTTCTCTAATTCTTATTTGATTTTACAGCAGGTACCTTTCTCCTCTTGTAAGGGATTGTTATGTTGCTCTTGCATCTCCTAGGATTGTACAGTCAAAGAAGGTGTGAATTTGAAGGGCTGGCACTTGCTGCTTGAGTTTTGATAGATGACTCTGCAAAAATGGTACCTTCAGAGATTATCAGAATAAAAGTGTCAGGGAGTAGTTGCATGCTTTTTTTCATTATATTTATACTTTCTTTGCAGACTGTAGCATTTTCAAGTTACATTCTCACATAATTCATGTTTATTAACTGTCTGGGGTTTTTTGCTAGTGCTTTTATTCAGTAGCTAGTAGTTTTCCCCGTTGCCTGGTTAGAGTTAGTATTTTCAAACAAGGGAAGTTCGAATTCTTGGCTGAAGAAGGCTAGGCTCTCAGATATTCATGATTTTTTTTTCCTTAAGTTCTAGTGAGTGTTTGAATATAATTTCCAAAGAAGTTGGAGGATGACACATTCTTTAAAATTTAATAAAGGAAAGGTTACAATATCATAAATGATGAATACAACTAATTTTATTCATATTAGAATATGTTTTTACATGTTAGCCATTTTTCAAAAGTGTTGTCTCTGACCATAATCTTATAGCTGTTTTATTTGGATTGTTCTTATCCAGTTTAGTTGTCAGCAAGAAGAAGTTACCTTTGTACATTTAATAATTTGTCAGTATTGTGTGCTGTATTTCTCAACAGTCCAAACTTTCTTGGATTACCATTCCCAAGGTGGCCAGTAAACCGAGAAGTTAAATATACAGGTTGTACGTGCTTAAGGATATCTTTGTACATAACTATGTCTTGTATTTAAAGTCTATTATATTTAAAGTCTATTTTGCAGGTATGATTAGTGAGCAAAGATACTTGTCCTTGATATGGGTAACAACAGAAGTGGAAGTTCTTCCTTTTGCAGCTGATGGCGACTGGAGAGTACATGTTAGTTAAGGAATAGAAGCAGATGAGCACAGTATTGTCTGCAGTCTCGTTGCTGCACTTGTGCATACAAGGGCATGTTCACTTGCACATGTTCTTCTACCTTATTTTTTATTTGGTTACCTAAATGAAGGCCATTAATGCATATCAAAGTAAAGCTTGCGTTATTCCTCAAACTGGTTTGTCAGTATGCATATTTCTGAAACACAGCAAAATGCTTTCCTGAAGGGATCTTTATAGGGCTATGTAAACTTATAGGACTGAAGGATATAGCTGCCAATGTCTTCTCCCACCAAGGCTTGTTTCTTTGGTCACTGTTCCAGACAAGATACTTGAATGGAGTAGACTCACTGAAACAAATCACTTTTTATTTTACAGGATATGGTGAAGTGGAGGATGTCTTATTTAGGCCCTGTAAGGGCCAGACAGGCAGCCTCAGCAACTTTCCTCTGCATGCTGCCTTGCAGGGAGCATCAAATGAACATGAAAAGAAGAGCAAAGGGATTGTGACTGCTATAGGCATACTGAGTTGGTGTGTGGTCTAAAGGGTAACTGGCTCTAGTTCTCCCTGCCTCTGTCATTCCGTGTGTTTTTGTACCAGAGACATGTTAAGCTCAGGGAATAGAACAGAACTGGGGCTATCCCCATCCCCCCCAGCTTGAACATCTGAGCTTCACCCCTTGTATTTCTAATTTGTTTTATATTTAGTTACCTAAATGAAGCCCATTAATGCATAGCTAAGTAAAACTTGTTTTACTCTTACAACTACTTTGTCAGTATGCAGTATTGGGAAGGGGTTTTTTTGTGTCTTTTTATAATTACTTTGAATGTCTTGTCAATTTTGTTCATGCTCAAACCACTATATTGATTTTACACTTGTAAATCAGTTTGTGGTGAACATCTTTGTTGTAAAAATTGTCTGCTTAAAGGCACTGGAAGGTTGTTTATGCTAATCCATATGACCATGCAAGAGTCACCATGCAGAGAATGTAAGCTTTCTCCTTAAAATAAGCCCTTGTGGGTTCATAGGGAGCATGCTGAGCTGTCAATAGTCACATCTTTCTGCTTTTTTTTTTTTGAAAGGTGCAGATAGCTAACCTTTTTTTTCTTTTTTTGCTGTTGCTTAATGCTCTGCTTTATGTTAAAGTCTCTGTTCATGTGTTAGTACAGAACTGTGTATGCAACTCTTTTAGTCACTGTTTAGCACCAGAAAACTGGCCCTAGTGTCTCTGCTTTTAAACAGGGCTTAGACCAATTTTAAAATGTGCGGTAGAAGTGTGTAAAGCTCGACTTTGAGATCAGAAATTAATTTTGTTGATCTCTGGCTAATTTATAGCAGCTACTACTAGACTGATAAACTTCACCTAGGTGTAGATGAACTCAATTTTGGAAAGGAAATTATAAAGTCAGAGGTAATTGCTCAGGAAGTAAATGTCAGACCTAAATTTGGATTTGTACCTTGCCAATTCCAAACTATTAATCTTCTGGACCATTCTGCTTCTTTCTCTGTGTACACAGTAAATGCAAATAGTAAATACAGAAGTTTATGAATGCTTGATACTGTCTGTGAGACTGTTTTTAAATGTTGGAGTGATTTTAAATTACCTTATTTAGTTGAACACAAATGTGTTTTGGTTTGTTTTGGGTTTTTTTTCCAGTCACTCACTAACCCTGTAAACATGACTGGATTCATGAGACTTCCTCTCCTGTGTTTTTTCTCAGTTAGTGTATCTGTTACACCTTTGGGACCCAAAGTAGGGCAATAATCTGTTCATGCAACTGTCGAAGTGATCTCCTGACAAAACATGAGTGTTCTGTTTAAGATGACAATATAAGGTAGTACTGTGAATGTAGGCTTGTGCCAGAAAAATCTGCTTTTATTGTTTGTAGAAGAAAGTAGCTAGAACCAAATATGTTCTTATCAGTAAAGCTACTGATTTATAAATGCTATAGAGCATTTACTTATGAGCTAAGTAGTTTCTTATCCTGGATGTTTCAATAGTAGACACAATATATGCCATTAATCTGTTACTGATCATGAAGTTTGATTAAGTGGTAAAGATAGTAAAAGTAGTACAGGTAGTAAAACCTGTTGCACTGGTCAGTTTGTTGCTTAATTCTCTGGTTAATTGTCTGATACAACTGTATCATCCTCATCTAACTTTAAGCAGTGTCTATATGGCAGTATAATATGTGGTAAATACATTTTCAAGGGCAGTGGGAAGGGAAACTCGGGAATATTAAGCCTAAATTCTGAACAGGAGTGTTTAGATTAGCATGCTCTCCCTCAGACAAGAAGAGGAGAGCAAAGCCCTTTTGGACTGAAAGCTTTCATTCTTGTCTAAATGATGACTTTTCCCAAAGTCTGGGAGAAACCTGTTATTCTATGAGAGAGAGGATTGAGATTGGTAGAGAATTTTAAGGTAGATTAAAAAGCCCTCTGCTTGTGTTTCTTTTGTTCAACTGTAGGCAGGTTGGTAGCAAAGGTCTTTCAGAGTTAGTCTCACAATCCGTCTCTTCATAGTCCTTTTATTAATTTGATAAGACTGATGATTTTGATTACAAATGAATAGAAACATGATGGAATTCAAGAACACAAAGTTTTGTGTTTGAACTTGGCTGCCTGGTTGGGGTCGGGAGGGGGAGGGGGGTGTCAGTCTTCTGGAAATGGCTGTCAAATGAGCAGCATAGGTTGATAAGTTGGATTCAGTGAAAGATGAAGCCATGAAGCTCATAAATCCAGTAACTTCTAGTAAGACTAGTGATGCCACTGTACTACCTGTGTGCTGGCCACCTCTTCCCAAGGGGAATGAATTTCCACTAGAGTAGGTGGCAAAGAGAGGTGCTAGGAGGGTATGGAAGACTGAGACTCATGTGAAAGGAAACTAAAGGGCCCTGGCTAGCTTAGTTCACAAGCTGGGAGAAAGATTTGATAATACTCTATAAATATTTTACAGCAGTAAGCACCATGGGAAGTAGGAAGGCTGTTCATGCTTGAAATGTAACATTGGCATAAGAACAAATGAGTATTAATAGTCTATGAATTAATTTAGACTGGAAATTAGAAAAAGGCTTCCAACATCAGAACGGACTTTATAGTAGCCTTGTGGTATAAGAAGCAGCAAATTATGTTACTTATCTTTAGTTGGAGTAGAATCAGATTCCTTACGAAGATTGTGGTGTGGAAGGCAGGTATGTGGCTTGATGTTGGAAGGGGACCTTTTCAGTTTAATGTGCAGTTTCTCTACAGATCTCAAGAAATTAAGACTTGTCTTGCCTGTATTGTACAGCCTGTGTAATTATAACTTAAAATTTCTTGAAGTATAGTTTGCTTTTTTATTAGGAATTATAAAATGTCTTTGAATCAACTGGTATTTTTTTCCTCTTCTATTTTAGCATAATGTATAAAGTAGAAGAAATGGAAATCTGTGTGTCGAGAGGGAAGAAAGGGAGTCTGTTCAGTGTACTGAGCTATGGGAATTAGTTGCTGAGACGGAACCCAGCATGCCCTGCTTGCTTACCTGGCTATAGGAACTGTAGGGAACAACTGGGTAGCTTAGCACCAGCAGTTTCATGTAACTCATTTTCAGGAAGCCCAGCTGGAATGCAGTTAGGGACTGGTATTTTTTGGAAGATTTCAGTTTTTCAGTTGGGGGTTGATTAGTTCTGGCTTTTAATTAGAGGGATTGCATGACGTCTGTTCTTGAGGACGTTGTGTTCAGTACGATCTCTGAATAGTAGGAAGAGTTTCACAACTAAATTCAGAGGGGAAAAAGAAAGTAATCTTGTCTTGTAAGTGTGTAAGTGTGCTTTAGGGTAAGTGCTTGCAGGTGAATTAATGCTCATTCTTAAAGGTATTGTCTTAAAGTATGGAATCTCTTTATTCTGCTGTGAAATTACTAGGACAGAAATAAAACAGGATTCTCTGAAGACTGAAATTTATTTTGAGCTCTGATCAGTTGGAATAAAGCTAGCTACTGTGGAAGCTTGGTTTATGGATCTGTATTTTTAAGAAAAATGTCATCATGTTATGTATGCAGAGGTTGACTGTATATTTGACAGATCAATGTGCTGGGTGTGCTTTCCGAAAATTAATTTTCACTTAATAACCCTAAACTGATGGTGATGCTGAAGTCTAGATTCTCAGTGACCTAATTTGCTAGAAACAATGTTTAGGATGTTCTCTTTTCAGCAGCTCGCTGTACTACTAGCTGGAAGATGCAGCTGCCTTTCTAAAAAGCAGTGTGAGGGCTTTCTTTAAACTTTTTTTTTTCTTGAGAAAGGAGCATTTGCAGTTTAAATCTAAATGAAGGTGGTTCAGACTGTGTCTGATGACACACAGGTTGTTTAGGGAGGGCTTTTATGTATTCTTTTCTGTTGGCAGAAGTAAGGGCACAGCTGTCCTCTTATTAATGGGTGCTAAGTTTTCAGTCACTCCAGTTAGAACTACAAGAGGAACTTTAATGCCACTAGCATGTTACTGTTAAATTGGATATATCTGATGTTATCTAATCCTTTTTTATTCTGAGAGTTATTAATCGTTTGCAAATGCAGTGTTTCTGGCCTCTTAGACTAGGCAGTGATAAAAGCCAAAGGAACAGGGAGGCACTGTTTATAAAAACATATTTTAGCCCGAGTATTTCTTGAACTTCTGCCTCTTAAAAGGAAAATACTGATGTCTGCAGCTGACTACATTGTCTTGCAGATTCAAGCTATAGTAGTTAAGAGCTGGCTTAAGTAGGAGTTCTTTTCATTTGTTCCTTTGAATAGATGCGATCACTTAACTGAACTCATTTGAGATGACAGGTTCCCTTATGTAAATTACTGTTCTGTATAGAACAGTTAATGTTCTGAAATACATTTTCTGGAAATTGCTTGACTATTTTCTGTATTTTCAGTTTTATGCGAACAACTTGAAATGAATTATAGAATTTGTAATTAATAATTTGAAGCTCGTGATGTTTTAAGTTACTGTCAGTCACTGTAAATGATTAGATATTTTTGAATGGCAAAAGTTCACAATAGAGTGAATGGATGCTTAAATGAGAGGCCTGTGTTAATGACGTTTGCCTTTACAAATGGCAGTGTGATTATGGATATAGTTAGCAGAACATTGTAAGTTAGCTGAGCTATGTAAAGCTTAAATTTGTTTTAGATTTTTGTAAATGATCAGCTGGAGAGATGTCTGAGAAAAGTAATTTTTGTTTGAATTTAGTTTACGGTGTGTTCTTAATCTGATGGGCATATACAGCTGTAGAGACAAAGGCCAGTACTGAAAATTGTAATAGACTTCTCTCTTCAGCATTTCCAGTTTTTTAAAATTCCTTTAAGAAGCTAGTCATGACCAGTGTATTGGCAGACTCTAGTCAAAGATTGCCTCTGTTCTTCAAGGAGCAAATGTGTAGTTTGTTCCTGTGTTCAATACCACTGTAGTTTGGGACACCTGGCTGTGGAGGACCTCTAGGCATGCCTGGGACCACACTTGCACAACTGGAGTGACTGTGTGCCAAGAAAAGGCAGCTGGTGCCGCCAACTCGGCATGCTGCTCCTGCTGACTGCTTGCAGCTCTGCTCCTGTTGAAAAGCTAAGGGGAAGCAGAGATGACAGAGCAAATGGGTGATGTGGATGGATATACATACACCAGAGATGTTGCCAAGGTCAGTAAGGCCTACCCCTCCATTTCGTGACCACCTCACTGAGGAAGAAAAGACAGGTTATAGTTGTAGGTGACTCCTTTCTGAGGGGAACAGTGTCCAATATGCCAGGTATACCCTCAGCATAGGGAAGTTTGGTGTCTCCCTGGAGCCATTGTTGCTTTCCATATAGGTGGTAATGCAGCCATAATGTGTACTCCAAAGGCAATCAGAAGATACTTCGGGTGTTTTGGATGGTTGATAAGGGAGTCTGGAGTCCAAATAACTTTTAACTCCGTTGTTCTTCCAGTTGCACGTGACAACATTGGAAGAAACTGGCAGACTCAGCCTATTACTGCATAGCTCTGTGGCTGGTGTCACTGCCACAGTTTTGGGGTTTTCGATAATGGGATTGTCTACAAGGTACCAGGCCTGCTGACATCAGACTAGATTCACATTTCTCAAAAGGGGAAGAGGGTCTCTGCTCATGAGCTAGCAGGGCTCATTGACAGAGTTTTAAATTAGACTTGAACAGGTGGGTTGGTAATACCAGACTTGCCTGTGACAAGCTGTGGGGTGACACACCAAGGTTAGAGGGATGGGATGCTAGTGAGGGCCCTCAGCCAGCTGCTTTGATACTTGCTGGGTACACTGCAGCATACTTCAAAGGTTACAGAGGAATTATTTGAGACAGCTGTGGCTTCACCACGGGCAAGTCCTACCTGACCAACCCAGTGGCCTTCTATGATGAAGTGACTACATCAGTGGACAAGGAAAGGGCTACTGATGTTGTCCATCTGGACTTCTGTGAAGCCTTTGAGCACAGTCCCTGACAGCATCTTCTCTAAATTGGAGAGGTATGGATTTGATGATGGGTAGACTGCTTGGTGTGTGAGGAATTGGTTGGATGGTTGCATCCAGAGGCTGGTGGTCAATGGCTCAATGTCCAGGTGGAGATCAGTGACGAGTGGTGTTCCTCAGGGGTTTGTATTAAGACCAGTGCTGTTTAACATCTTTGTTAGTGACATAGGCAGTGGGATTGAGTGTATCCTCAGCACGTTTGCAGACGCCAAGCTGAGTGGTGCAGTTGACATCCCAGAGGGATGGGATGTTTTTGAGGGACCTAGACAAACCGGGTAAGTGGGCCTGTGTGAACCTCACGAGGTAAACTCCTAGGTCAGGGCAACCCCTGGTATCAGTATAGGCTGGGGGATGGTGTAATTGAGAGCAGCCCTGTAGAGAAGGACTTTGGGATACCAGTGGGTAAAAAGCTGGACATGAGCTGGAAGTGTGCACTTGCAGCCCAGAAGGCCAACATCAAAAGCAGCATGGCCAGCAGGTCGAGGGAGGTGATTCTGCCCCTCTGCTTTGTGCTGGTGAGACCCCACCTGGAGCACTGCGTCCAGCCCTTGGATCCTCAGCACAGAAAAGACAAAGACCTATTGGAGTGGGTCTAGAGGGCCACAGAAATGATCAGAGGGATGGAGCACATCTGCTATGAGGACAGGCTGAGAGAGTTGGGGCTTTTCAGCCTGAAGAAGAGAAGGCTGTGGGGAGACCTTATTGCAGTCTTTCAATATTTAAGGAAGGCTTATAAGAAAGATGGGGACAGACATTTTAGCAGGGCATTTTGCAATTGGACAAAGGGTAATGGTTTTAAACTAAAAGAGGATAGATTCAGACTAGATACAAGGAAGAAGTTCTTCACTAGGAGGGTGGTGATACACTGGAATGGGTTGTCCAGAGAGATGGTAGAGGCCCCATCCTTGAAGATATTCGAGGCCAGGCTTGATGGGGCTCTGAGCAACCTTGTCCAATTGAAGATGTCCCTGCTCACTGCAGGAGGGTTGGACTGGATGACCTCTAAAGGGACCTTCCAACCCAAACTATTCTCTGATTATATCGGTACTACTTTTTCAGCCATAGTCATAACACATTTTTTTCTCAAATTCTTTCACCCAATAAACTGGAGTTTGTGCCTGGAGAGGAGTGCCTCCTGCCAAAGGGTTGCCATTGCCTTGACATTTGTTACAGACTTACATAGAAGGTTTTGGAAGAGGGCAATGCCCTGGATCACTTGCAGTACATCAGTCACATCATAGTATAAGGAAGGACTACACACAAAGTGGACAGGAAAGGCAAACAGATCGCTGTCAGTATTTCACTACAGTAAATATCATAACTCCTTTGCATGGATCCAGTTATTGGGTAGTAATTAACACGTGTTTGGTGTGCACTTACCTAAACTACCACATTTGGCTGTTCAGACATTTTTGAGAGAACAGTCTTTGGTTTTGTCCCAAAAGACTCAAACACTAAAATATGAGAAAGACAAAAGTAGATGTTTAAAACCAGTAGCCTGATAAAGTGCAGTGGACATGACACAGTCCTTGATTTCTTTTCTCTCTCAAAGTAATGTGGTACAAATCTTTGACAAATATGGTGACTGAATGAAAGGAGAGCTTTGAGACATCATCTTTGAGTGATTAGTGTAAGTGCATAAATATATGAATAAGTAAGCAGTATGTTAAAAAGTGGGCATTTGAAAACTTATCAGGCTTTTAACACGGCTCAAGGGGTTAATTTGCTCTAGTGGATGCAGGTCACTTAACTGGAGCTGCCTGAAGTATCTAATACTTTAAAGTTCAGGAAAAACTGCTTGATGGCTTAACCATGGACTAAGTAGACTGTCCAGTTGTAAGGTGAGTGACTGTCAGCCTTAAATAGTAATTGGTGGGGGTTGAACAAATTTAAACTTTTAGTTTTCAAGGAATTTCTGTTTTAAAATAGATGTAAATCTGGGGATAGAACTGGCTTTTGTAAAGTAAGTGTGTGAGAATGATGCTGTCAGCAAATTATTATTAAAGTGAGTGATAGTTTGACCCTGCTTGAAGACTTGTGAATGGGAGCGAGCTGCTGTTATTTTTCCTGTGGTAAAGCAACTGACAGGCTGGAGACTGATTCTAAAGCAACTGGCAGGTGCTGGGATGGCATGTATAATAATACCAAGAGCATCCTTCCTCCATCTTCTGAGGAAAAAGAATTGGCTTCCTATCTTGATGTAGTCCTATAGAGGGAAGTCTTAGCCTGTATCCTTGTGTGGCTCATGATTTAATCATCTACATGGGTATAAATTTGGGGAAGAGGTTTGATTCTGCAAGCCTTTTGGGTCATGAAGCCTAGTAAAACTAATATACCTATTTATGTACATTGCTGAAAAGATGCATCTCCATTGTGAGGGTGTCCCATTGTGGACCAAACATCCAAACTGAAAGAACTAGCTCGGTAAAGAGATTGATAAAGAAATAAGGAAGTAAAATCTGAGGGGTAGAGGGAGAAGCGAGGGTATCAATGGCAGAAAAGGGGAAAGGTAATACAAAGGTCTAAGACATCATTAACAGAAGAATAAAGTGCAGCCATGCACTGGCATGTGAAGTGGGTGACAGATTTTAATTATGCTGAGAATCACAAAGCTCAACATCTCAGTAAATATATACCATTTAGCACCTGAAAATACTTTTTCAGTGTATTTACTGCTCAAGCAACCCTAATAGTGAGCTACAACTTTGACAATTAACAAAAAATGATAATATGACAGCTACCTGTGGCACAAATAGTTAAGCTGTAAAAATAAACACATTTTTACTTGCTTAGCTGTTTAAGTATCTAGGTATATATGTCTCAATTGGAGCTTTCCATGAAAGAAGCTTATGAATATTCAGGGAAAAAAAGAAACCCCATCTTTAGAAGATGGAGTTAGTTTGTAGTAATAAGTTAATAACAAATTGGTTGTCTTTTCTTAAGTTTATTGGGAGTGTCTTGTCAGAAAGCAAGAAGAATGAATGTTTTTATAGAGTCAGTTTGTCTTAAGACATAATTTCAAATGTGTCAATATGGGAACAGTTCAACAAGAACAACCTTTATGTTGTCAGGATAGCATTATGCAGTCCTTCTGGAGAATACAGGCGGTCTGTATGACAGCTTACACGACAGCTAACACAGTGTCACTTGGGCTATTGAATGTGGTGCTCTGCAAGTGTGGACTATGTTTCAGTGGTCTGTGTAAGCAAGTAAATAAAGCAAAAGCTTGCATATGTAGGCTTAAAATTGCTATGCCAGGTTCCAAAAATGACAGGGGAGGGGAAAGGGTTGAAAACT
>NW_010171437.1:15194-33291 GCF_000695765.1 Mesitornis unicolor
TGTAAAATGAACAGCTGGACAATTTGGACATGTCTATGCATATCAAGGCTTCAAGTCATTCCAGTGAGTTAAATCAAATGTCATGGTGACCTTAGTAAAAAACAGGCATTCCCTGAAGATTCATTATAATGAAGAAATCTCTCAGCTGTGCATAGCATGTGTATCCCCTGCATTCGGAGAAGGAATAGGGAGGAAAATGGGTCAGTAGATAAAAGCATTTTTTGCCCAGATTTCTCAATTTTTCACTGTTGTTAACTCATACTTGAAGACTTGCCATGGAGAAATTACTTATCTAGTTTGATGAAGCACTGGAGATTATTTGGAAAGGGAACACATTGCTCTGCAAATGGTTACAATGATGTCTTTGGAAGATAAGACTTAAAAACTACTTTTTAGTATTTAAAATTTAGAACAAAGTGTGCTTAATTAGATTTGTTTTGTGAAACTTTTTTCTTTTCTCATTAAGACTGTTTCTGTGTTTTAGGTGAAGGCACTGAAAGAGAAGATTGAATCAGAAAGGGGGAAAGATGCTTTTCCAGTAGCTGGCCAAAAACTAATTTATGCAGGTAATGGATGTTCTGAAGCGACTATCCAAAGCTACCATGTATTTTATGCTCCTCTTTCACTTTGATGTGAAGTCTTCTAAAGATTATAAGTACTGAAATACAAACAAGTTAAAAAAAACCCCAACCAAACAAAAGGAAAACCAAAATGAACAAACAAAAAAACCCAGAAACCAAACCAACAACAGACCTTGTTGTCAAAGGGAATTCTTAATTTTGAATCAGAATTTTCCAGGCTTTAATACATGTGTGTCTTGTTACTTTTGCTCTCATAGCATGATATGCTAACAGATTTAGCCCTGGATGGGGTATGCTAGGTGAAGTAGAAATAGCTTTTGTTACAAGAAATCAGGATTTAAGCAGATCACACCTCATGATCTGGGTTAACACCTTTCTTGTTCTGTTTATGGTGTGTATACCTCAGAGAATTAAAAATCAGATTATTTCTTTTGTGCTAACAGAAACCCACAACCAAATTCTTGCTATACTAAGGTACTTTCAGTTCTTTTGAACTCTGTCATTAGAAACATGTATTATGTGCTATCAAAAAGCAGCCTAATATCAGATAAACATGAAATTACTTTATTTGAGCTAACATGTTATGATATTTTTTTTCCCAGTTTTTTGCAATGGACCTGGCCAGTCCATTCTGGCACTAATACACAGATCTAGGTTTTTGTTCTCATTTCGTATCAGAACTTGAAAAATACTGTTCAAATACCCCTCTAGTGCTTTTTTCCTCTCAAACTGTGCTTGAAAGAAACTTTGGTTGTCTTTTCACTTCTTAAGTGTACTGCTTTTTAAACAGTATTGGTTGTCCATTTCCAATACGCTAAAACTACTGATCACAATATAAAGATGCTAACGGAAGAAGGACTCTCTCCGTTTTATATGGACTTCTCAGGACTATGTTTCTTAGCAAGTTTTATTTCCATTGTACTTCTGTAAATGGAATGCACGTCAAGAACATGAAGGCAGAAGTCACATGTATAATAAAATGTGAACAAGGCAAAAAGTCTTGTGCTTTATGTATAATTGCATGACGCTCTTAATACTGTTTCTGTGATTAGAACACAATCAGGGATTCCATAAGATTATGTGATGTGACTCGAGTATTTTCAGAAGCCAGAATTTGTCTGCAGCATTGAATAATCCTCATAAGCAGTAGGAAATTTGGGAAATAAGATTTAGAATAGAAAACCATCCAAAGATTGATCGTATTTTTTTTCCTTCGGTGAGAGATACAGTAAGTGTGTATTGGTGACATTTTAAAATTTTTATTAAAATGAGCTTTCAAATTTTCAGTTTGGTAAAGCAGAGTGATACCCCAACTGAACCTGATTGAAAGTGTACCATTTGTTATTAAAAGAGCTTTCTAATTTTTTTTAAGAAATGTTAGGCTGATCAGCAGTGAGGTAGATCTATTGCGTTGTCATCTGTATTAGGATGCAGTATAAAAACAGTAAGCATGATGTATCCTGAGAAGATAGAAAATTGTAACTAAACCTGTGTAGGTTCTGAGTCAGATGCTACACCATCTGCTGCAGGTATTACTACTACTACGGTACATAGGTTCTTGAATATTTGACCTGCAAGACTAGTGGAGCTAGCAGGGGATAGGACCGTGTCACCTCATTTGTATATATAATGTGCCATAATATGTATGCATTGCTTGGTTTTCTTGCAGCCATCAGGATAAGGATGTGTCCTGGTAGTTAGGTGGTATATTCCACTAGCACTGAGAATGGTTATGAAAATATGTGTTTTCCTCCTGAAACAGGGCAGTGATCCTTGGCACATTTTCAAAAAATGAATCAGTTAAAATTGTGAAATATTTTCCATAAGTTCTGTAGTAGAAGTAGGTGCTATAAAACTCATGAAATACAGACCTAGTTTTCTGGTTTGTGGCACTGCGTCTAATAAGCTTATCCTAATTAAACCACAGATTTATAGTTTTTTAAATGTTTTAGAGTTTTTGTAGATGTGAGCAAATCTACTTTGCCGCAGTAGCATCTCTGCTTAGGTAACATGAAAAGTGGTAGTATAACAAAGGTTTCTGGTTTTGTCTGAGTATTCTTTTTTATCCTTTTGTCAAGGTAGCAGACTATGGAATTTTTCTAATGCTTTAGCCTTCTATTAAGAACAAATTAAGTTTGTGACTTTGCAACTTTATCTAGTGCAGATAGTCTGTGGCAGAGAACTGTAGATATTTTGTCTGTTTATGTCTAAAATCTTTCCTCTACATTACTTCTATCTGTGTTAAAGGTCCAGTAAAGCTTTCTGTCGGTTTAATGCTTCTGTTATAAATGGTTTGAAGCATCTTCAACGTTACGGCAACAGGCTTAAAGCTAGCTAGTATTGTGGCCATCATAGGAAAAGAATTACTTGTAGCTCTACTGCCAAACCTTAATTACCAAAACACTTTTTGTATCATTACGAGTATTTATAAATCTGCATAAAACATTATTTATGGGTTTTTTTGAACTGTGTTTATATGTGAGAATCCCAAGATCATCTAGTAATCTGTTAAATAACTTCTTTATTTGTATCTGTTTAATTTGCCAGGTAAAATTCTTAATGATGATACTGCTCTTAAAGAATACAAAATAGACGAGAAGAACTTTGTAGTGGTTATGGTGACAAAAGTGAGTAGTGTTTATTTTTGAAAAGTAACTTGCATTCATTTCATTCTTTTTTTTCATTGTGATGAGTGGTTGTATTTGCCGATCCTTAAAATCATTGGAATTTGATTATGTGAAACTTTTCATCATCAGTAAAGCTAAGGGCTTGTGTGAATAAATACTAAACATTGCTTCACAGTTCTAGGTTGCCTACGCTGATTGCTGTTGCTGTTCTGCACTGAAAGTTTAAGTCAAATAAAAAATTTGACAGTGGCTGATTTTACGGTTTCTGCTTTCTTTTTCTCTCTGTGTTGTTTTTCCAGTAATTTTATTAAAATGAAGAAGGGAACCTAGATTGTTTATTACTAAATCCTCTGTACAGAACTCTTGTAGTCTTGTTATGTTGCATTTCAAAAACTTTGTTGTCAGGCTCAACTGTTTAAACCAGTAGAGAAAGGATACATGTGCCAAGCAACAAGCCTGTGAGTTTTTAATGACTGCAATGGCACATTAAAGGGAATAACTGTGACATGTATTTGAAGTATCTCCTCTTAACCAGTTGCCAGATTGCTTCCAGGAATCAAGCCACTGATACACTAGGCATTCCAGACCCTTGGGATCTGAATAAAACTGACTTCATCTCTGTCTTGGGATATGAAGTTATTTTTGGTGTTAGAAGTCCTTCTTCTAACAAAAGAAGCCTATATTCAGTTGCCCTTTGTGTCTATCTGGTATTGGCTTATTAGATTCTCTGTTTGAATGTAGCTGTCAGTGCTGTGTTCCTGAGCAAACAAGTGTTCTAGTCTGTGGTTTGCCTGGAGAGGAGGCATTTATCAGTACAAGAAGACAGGTGCAGATGAGCTTTCAGAGTACAGCTTTAATTTTGTTTATAGCAGAAGGAATACAGACCTCCATGAAGAACTGCTAAATGCAATATCTTCTTATATTAAAGGACCTGTGTTTTGGAGTTGGGCTTGTCTTCAGTGTTATGGTCTTTTTGCTACATCTTTAAGCTCAGTTTCCCTTTCCTTGATTCTTTTCCAAATAAGACATGCCCTGTCATGTAAGCGCAACTTCTAACTTTGTCTGATGCTCCGTTGTGTTTCACTGTTCTTCTTTGAATGCTTCTTAAAATGTTCTTTATTGTGCCTGTTGTGTTGGACATGTTGTCAACCTCTCTCTTCCTTTCAGACAAAAGGAGAAAATAACATTTTTCCTAGTTTAAGCAAACGTCTGAAAGTGATTCACCTTGAATAAGTAGTTGTGTTTTGTTAAAGTTCAGCTATTTCTCTTGGTAAGGCAGAGCTGCAGGTCAGCCTTGCCAGTCCTTAAGGATATTCTAAGTAAGGGACTACAGTCATACAGCTTTCAAAAGCATAATTCTGTACTTTAGCTGGAAGTTGTGTGTATTCTGAAAAGTGTAGTTTCTATATAATGGGATTAATACTACACCAAGCAAAATTCGTGTTTCCAACAGATGTGAAGATTAAATCACAATTATATACAAACATTACCCACTCTAAATTTTTTGCTGTAGATTTGATAGTCCTTGATTCTGCTGGATTTTTGGTGCTCACTACAGAACTCAAGTACGTGAAATGTTATTTATGTAGTGCTTTGAATGTAAAGAGTGCATAAGTAAAACTTGTTGCAGGTTAAGTTAAAATTTTTTTAGCATCTCATTTTCCAGCAAATAGCATTCCTAATGAAATGTGATTTCTGTCAAATATGAGTGATGAGAAAACATTATGCTTGTCAGATGTCTTTTGACAACTGTTTTAGTTTATTCTGAAAAATGTCCTTTTGTAAAACACAAGATTGTTTTCACATTTAGACTATTGCGGTCTAAAAATGCTTAGATCTTTGCATTTCACTTCATACTCAAGTAGCATGACTGCTTAGGTGTCTAAATGAACACTTTAGTGACATTATCAGTTTCCTGTTTAAACAATAAAAGGCATTATAGATTTAATGTCTTGCAATGTTTCAATGTTATGCTTGATGTTAAGGCAGGAGTGTCAAACACAAATGGTTTAATGGAACTTAGTGTCTTAACTGTAGAAAGCATGGCTTTAGGAGCTTTGCGCTGTGTCTGAATTCTGTTGTCCTCCTATAGCCCAAAGCAGCAGCTGAAGTGACTCAGCAGCCAAGTACTACTACTGCTACAAGCTCAACAACTGCAGCTCCTGCACCAGTCAGTGTGCCAATCCCTGCTGCTGCCTCTGTGCCAGTTCCTGTTCCCCCAGCACCTGATGCAGTTGCTTATGAATCTGCACCTGAAGAAGAGATACTAGCAGAAAAACCATCTGAGGCACCAGCTGCTGTCAGCCCATTATCAACTGGCAGGTATGAATGAGCCTCCAAAAATGGCTTTCCTGGCCTCTTTTGTTGCTTGTAGTTTTGATTTTAAGTTGAATTTTCCATTACAGAGTTAGTGCAATCATTTTCTCTGTTCTGTATAATTTTTCTTGTTAACTGTAACTTCAGTTTCTGGCTCAAGTATAACATTACTAATGATAAGAAGTGCTCCCCCCTGCCCTGCTTATACCTTCACCTGTGGGAAGTGTGGTCTTAAGACTAAACCCATGCAGTGGAGAGTTAAATAACACAGGACTTGTGCTCCCATTAGGCATTTCAGAGTTATTGTGGCACAAGTTTCTTCTCAGATTGAGGATATTCGCCTGTGTGGGGATCTACTATTCACAAAGCTGTTAGACTTCAGAGAGATGTGTCGTGTCCTGTTCGTAGACCTCTGTGGTTTGAATCATGTTGGTTAGGTTTGAACCATAAGTTCTTTATTGCTGTAAGAGTCCCTTAATTTCTGGAAAGAGCTTTTTCTTCCAAAATGTAGATACATTATAGCTCTTAATCGTGTAATGTCTTAAAGCTACAAGGTTATTTGTTCTTCTTGGCCCAACTGCAGACAATTGTGGAAGTTGAAGTAGCTTTTAACCTCAGTTCTCTACATTTAAGAAAATCAAATAGAGGTTTCATCCCTGTTGTATACTGTGGCCTTTTTTTTCCTCACTTGAGGTCGCTCAAGTATGACATGGGATGAAAATGTTGTTAACTCTAATTTAGTGACCCTTGAAGTGCTGCATAGCATCAAGTCTTTATTTTTCATACACTGGTTTTCAATTATTTGTGTGTTAATTTATGTGAATACTGGTACATAAGACATTAACATTTGAAGTGGCATGGCAGAGGGGTTGGAACTAGATGATCTTTAAGGTTCTTTCCAACTCTAACCATTCTGTGATTCTGTGATACTTAAAACATCATCAAATATTTATGTGACAATAAGGAAACAAAACTTGCCTAATATCTTGAGAATGTAATCACAAATTTCTTGCACTGAATACCTTAATTGATGATTTAATTTTGCAGTTCTGAGAAATGGACATCTTTTAAAAATGGAATACAAGTGAAGCTTCATTTATCAGTCAAATAACTTACAGTTTTTTTAATGTTAATGGATGGTGTCTTTTGCTGCTCAGCTTGTCCAGTGGGTTGAAAGATTAGATTAAATCACTGCTTTTCAGGTTTTCCAGGTACAGATTGCAGTGCTGTAAAACTGCAGTAAGTGAGCCTCAATTTACATACTTAACAGGAAGCAAGAGAATGATTTAACAAAGACGTTATACTTATCACTTGCCTTGATTTCAGTGAGTATTTCTTGTTTCTGATTTGCTTTAGAAGTTAAATTACTAAGGCTGGTGAAGATTTACTGAGCCATGGCCAGGCAAGCTGATGTCCTGGTTCACCATTGATCTTTTTTCAGTTGTAAATCTTACTAGTGCTAGATACTTGCTGGAACAATTTTTTTTCTCAATGAAAAAATGCATCTCTAAATGCCTTGTCAGATTTTTAATGGCATCTTCTGAAAACTGATTCAGATAAATCTGATGATACCTCACTTGCTGAGTGTCTTTATAGATGTGAGGCTGCCACAGCTCCATGTACCCAGGTCTATCATGTGTCAAGACAAAACGTGTATTCCCAGTACATACGCACAATATTTATATACCTATATATATATAGCTGGCCGTATAGGTCAACACAGGCAGAAAAAAACACCACTCAAGCAACCATACAGCACCAGCAATCACATCCTGTTCCTCTCTGGCTACTCAGGGCAAAGCCCACTAATGCAAAATACAGATGTACAAATGTACAAATGAGCAATACTAATTTATCTAGTAGCTGGCCTTAGACAGTGTATTCCGATGGCTGGCCCCTAGATATCCCAGTCTCCCAAGTTTCTGGTACCTAGACACATGACTGCCTGAGCCCTGCAACCCTGCTCTAGTTGCTGATACTCAGATTTCCTTTGCATGTGTGTATATGTATCTCTTCAGCAGCTGGCTCTGACTTACAGCCATTCAATAACCAGCTATTGAGCTTCTTACCCTACTCACTGTAGTCAAGCTTTTGATGCTTACTGGTGGTTACACACGCACCAGTGTATGTATCCACACAGAATATCATGTACTTTAGTCTCTTCAGTTGCTGACACCCCAGGCAGATAGATCCCTGTGGTCCTTTCTCTGTTTCCTGGCACTGAGACTTCCACAGTGTCTGGTCTTGGCAGCTGTTGGCTCCACAGTCATGTGGATCCCTGTGACTCATGATTCCCTGTCCAGTTGTGGGCACTTAAACGTCCATACACACAGACATGCCTGTAGAATAAAGAGACACCGCCCTCAGCAAGCAAAATAGAAATTGATTTTAATTAGAAGGCAGGATGGGCTAGTGATCAAGTGCAGGGCATGGCCAGGCAAGTGCTGTTTACATCCTATTTTTGTTCTCTTTAGTCATACTTTTCATTTGCAGGGTATCTTGATGCTTCCCTTTCCCTGCTTTTGGTTCTTCCCCTAAATATCCCCCAGTAAGTTTTGCACAATCCCCAGATGCTTTTTGCTGGCATGCCATGGTGAGTTTCACCACCCTGTAATCAGTAATGCCCTTGATCTCTAAGGAGACCTGGAGAGCCTCTCTCATTGACCCATCAGAGGTGTCACCCTGAGACCAAGGGGCTGATGCTTTAAGCTACATCCCTGGGGAGAGACAGCAGAGGGGCACCCTTGGCTCTGACTGAGTTAATTGGGGTTACTCTGCCTGGTGATGTGCCTCTGTGTTCCTTTGTGTTCATGGAGGTGAGCCTTTAATCCTATAATTTAAGAGCTCTGATAACTTGAGATGGAGTAATTGCAAATGTTAGCAGTTTATATTTCCAGGAAAGTAGGATACTGTGATTTTAACAAAGTGCTTGCCACTAACCTCCTTGGCTCCTCATTGACGTCAAACTGATGACTATGGAGAAGCAGTTAGTGAGACTGTTGTGTGCTTTTGAAAATCTGCCTTGTTCTCCCACCCTTTAAAACATTCAAGCAAGCAGGTGGCTAATCCCTGAGCAGATGGGCAAGAGGCAAACTATTGGGGTTAGGGGAGGAGGTTGGCCTTTAAGTGTTAAAAATGGTAGCATTGTAAATTTGTAAAATCTCATCTCACTAAAAGACCAAAAGAAGGCTCTTTGGAAAGCCTTGTTGGTTTCTTAGAAACAAAAGGTGCTATTAGAGTTATAGCTGCTGCTGCTTTTTTTTGAAAAACAGGAAGTCTTCCAAAGTTTTGTAATTACCATTGCACTTGTCTTCATCTTACAGTACAACAGGTGATACATCTCGATCAAATCTTTTTGAGGATGCTATAAGTGCACTTGGTAAGTGGAGTGTTTTTTTTAATGTAGACATTATTTTGGTGCAGCAGAAAGAAATGACAGATTAGCAGATGTTGGTGTTCTCTTCTGTATCTGTCATTGTGAAACTTGTAATCGAAGTATTCCTTTCTGAGACCTGAAGTGGGTATCTTAGAACCAGCATCAAGAACTTCTTTACTAAAGAATATTTCACTAAATATATTTTTGCTGTGTAAAAGGAAGATCCTTATCATTCCTGGTTTTTTTTCCCTGTTTGCCTTAATTTATCTTCTAACTATTCAGTTTGAAGTGGCTTTAATAGAAAACTGGACATAAATATGTATATGCTTTTCTTTCCACCTTTGCTTCACAGTGTGTGGATCTCATAAAATAGCTGCCTGTTCCAGCTTTAAGAGTACTGCCTTTTGTCACATTAGATTAGATAAATTCACCAGATCTGCTGCTGTCTGCGTTGAAGTGTGGATGCCTCCATATACTTACAGTCAAGTCACTTTTGACAGTTTAAATGTCTTTCTCAGTGGAATAAACAGGGTAAAAACAATCAAAAGTTCTGTCCATGCTGGGAAATTACCGGACAAACCCACAACTCTTTGCTCCTACCTAAATTTATTGGAGGTTTGTTTTTTGTGGGTTTTTGTTTGGTTTTTCAGAGTGTACCAAATTAAGGCACAGGAATAAGGAGAATGTGGATTTTTTTATTTTGTTGTATCTCTAAGCATCTAGCTGCAACTTGGTATAGAAAATTAAAGAGTTTCACTCACATTTTTATGTGGGGGTGTGTAGATATACTGGAGGCAGATGTGATTAAGCAGCCCAAGGTGATTTAGGAGAAGTAATAATGTTACCTGTATTGGTGAAAGCCACTGGATTTAGTCTGTTTAACTGCAGCTTATGTCTTATGACATACTGTTTTAGGCTGAAGGAATGTACGAGCTGAAATATCTGACCGATATTGTAGGAGACAGTCAGTTGAGTTCTCTTACATTTTTAAAGTGACTGCAGCTACCAAAGGTGCTGCAGGCTTCTTTAACCATTCGTTATACCTTAGTGACCAAGATGTGGTTATCACAAATACCCATGTTAACAGTAATGACCAACAAGTTTAATTGAGCTGATGGTCTTAATTTGGTTATCTTCAGAATTGGAAATTTAAAAAAATCCTCTTTCAGTGTAGCAGTAGAGCATCACCTCACTACTGATTTTATATGAAAGTTCTTTGGTTGGTATCCAATACTGTAAACCCACATGTCCCTAACAGTTTTGAAATAATAGGCATTGAGGGCAATTTCCTGGATAAACGTACTGCAAGGGTTGTATGCCACAAGTTGTCAAAGGCTATAGGCATGAACTTTGTGGTTATTTTTCTTCAGAAACTGTCTTAAAAGGAGTTTGCTTGCACAAATTCATGTAGTATGTTTTTACGTCCTAATTAGGATCGTAGGCATGTTTGTATTGTGGCTTCTCAGTTACATTGTCTGAAGATAATTAATTGACTTAACTTTAAAAACCAGGGATTGTTTTCTACTGAATTGCTTTTGCTTTCAGTTAAATATGCTGACTGAAAACTGATGTGGCTATGTGTGCTACATGAAGATTTGCACATCTTGCAGTTCCTGTGCAACCAAATCTTTCACTGGAGCAACCTAAGCTTTCTTTAGTGCAGGGGGCAAAAATTATTGTGAGGAGTGTGATGAGCTGTATATGAAAGTTAATCCAGCTTTAAAATGTTATCTAAAAGACAAAAGCGAAGAGCAGAATCATTTCAGCGTTGACCCTACAAACATTCCCAGCAGCACTATGTAGAGATAGGCCTGACTATGTCATGACATTGCTGGTGTGCAATTCCCGATGTATTATTCTTTATCTTACTTTTGCACAACTTGTGTAAGTAGACTGTGTATGTAGTGCATGTGCCTAAATTCAAAGTAATTCTGTTTCTTCCTTTGGCTTTTAATTGTGGCTTATGTAGGAGTCTGTCCAGTGCAAGTTGGCCTTCTTGGATCTTTTTTTAATACGAACGAACTCATACTGTTCTAGTCTTTACTAGTTTTTTTCTCTAGCCTTATATTGAAAGATCACTACAGAAGTGTTTTAAGTAGTAACTAATTAGAGAAAAAGGTGTTCTGTCTGCTCTTTGCCTTGATTAGTTTCTTAGCAATAGTGAAGATAAAGTAGCACTGTGTAAGAAAGAACGTGAGCAGCGGGTTTGTCAAAGTCACTGTGCTGGGACAATTGTTGGCTTGGCTTTTTTGCTTCTCTGAAGATATGTACAGAAATATGTGTCTTTAGTGCAAAGTTTAGGTGATTTTTTTTTTTTGCTTTGTCTTTGAAAAAAATTAATGTAGATGTAAAAAAAATAATCTTGAGGTTATATATGAAGCCATGAACTTACCACTTCTTAAACTCAGGCTGGCACTATTATTTTGAAGACTGAACAATAGATACTCAAATTAGTCAAGGGTTGCAAATCCATTATTTATATTTGTGGATAATGCACAAGTATGCTTGGGCTAGGGCTGTTTTATTACTTGTTCTTGAGTATATTGTCCTCAGTCATACATCCACTGATTATTTAGAAGCTCTCTTTATTTTTAAAGCCATGTGGTTGTGTTAATATTGGCTTCAGTTAAACAACTTCTCTCTAAGGGTATAAAACAGTATTTTGTGTTTGTTCCTTTTAATTGTGACTTACTTTTCTTAACAGAGTAGCTCTAGCAGTATTTGTTTCCTCTATTTTTTTTAATCTATTGGTTTTTTATGGTGACTTGTTAATTGTTTAACTCTCCTACCACTGGCTTATTAGCAGTCAGTAGTAGAGTTCCACTCAAATCAGGAATACCTTTAGCCAAGGAAGGAAATGCTATTTTAATGCCTGGATTTGGCTTTATTTTTCTGGTTTTTTTGCATGAGAAGATAACCTTTAAGATGTTGCTCCATTACAATTTATAATGGAATAGTTATTTTTTGAATTGTTAAACATGCTGTATGCTTTTATTTAAGGGAAATAAAATTGATTACAAGAAGAGATAATAATTTTCCCTACGATACCATTAGTGTAGTGATCACTTGTCTTTAAATTACTCCATATGTAGTGTGTGTACCCTTCTGTCTTGATGGCTGTAGATGTGGGACAGTTTTAATGCATTTTTGCTGTAAAAGATAGGAGATCTGATGTGATGGATGTCTAGTCAAATATACATGAATTAAGTGAGTTAACTTGCTCTCCTGAACCCTCACTGAGATCTTGAGTGACTTTCCTAGATACAGCTTTAAGTCTTCTGCCTGAATTGAGTTTGTCCATATTAAGTTGATTAAATTACTTTAATCATCATCACCAGCATGTAGCAGTTGTAACTTGGTCATCGCTATTTGTCATGTGTCTAGCTATAGCACAGTGTAAAATCTCTATTTGGAGAAAAGCTCAATGGCAGTTTGGCAGACAGATTTCTGCCTAGAAAGGTCAGTTTCCAAACTTATACTGGAGACTTTTCTTGATTACGTCAGGAATTGAATATTACCTCTGAGGATGTCCTTGACCTGAGACGAAAGCATAGAGAGGGAGTATTATTTCAGTTGTGAGTACAGAAGTATCACAGTTGCTGCTTTTTTCAATGGAAGTTTGCATTGTGTGTGTTACCAAACTAATGCATAATGGAGTCACTAGAATATATTTGGATTTTAAGCAACAGAACCATGGCAAGTTTAATATGAGCTTTTCTTTACTCTTCATTGAATATCTCAAATAAGGGTAGAAATTAAATTTATTAATTGAAACTTTTTTCTGCTTTTTTTTGCCTTATTCCATTAAAATTATGGTAATGTTACTTCTAGTGACAGGTCAGTCCTATGACAATATGGTGACTGAGATCATGTCGATGGGCTATGAACGAGAGGAAGTAATTGCGGCGCTGAGAGCCAGCTTCAACAATCCTGACAGAGCAGTGGAATACCTTTTAATGGTGAGCAGTTTTACCTACATTCTGTTCTTTCACTTTTTAATTTTGTCCTTGCTAAAGAATAATTTTAGCTTTGATGTTAACTTGATTAACTTTTGTTATTTTGAATATTATTCCATCAGTGAGAGTATACCTCTTCATAAAGGAACAGCATCTTTAAGCAGAGCATCTGAAGGTCTGAGGTTCGGATTTTGAGGGTCATAATGTATTACAGGAAATACTGAAGTCATCCCTAACTACCTCTGTCACAGACTCTACATGACTGTAGTTAGATGAGATTAGTGAGGTGTATGCACCTTGTTCATGCAGCTATCCAATAGAATAAAGCATGATACCAGTTCAGATACAATTAATTTTGAATGCCCTGGAAACTGAGTGTTGTGGTGTAGAGGATCTTGTACACTCTTGCCCCTTCGTGGGGCTGGATTTAACATAGCTCCCCTCACTATAGCTCTGTCTGTATCAGGAGGTTTACTGCTCTCTGGAGTCTGCCTCTTACAGGTTCTTGTTGGGCAACTTCCCTTGCCTCTACCACCAGGGCTTGTAGTCATATAGAAATCTTGCTTTGTGTCTGTCCCGTGCCAAGCTGCCCAAGTTTCTAGGCTTCAGGGAGAGGAGTGGAAGGGACAAGTTTGGTGCAGGAGTTCACTGACAGTGGAGAAAGCATAGTTAAGGTGGAAAGTTAGAAGGATTCCTGTGCAGGAGAAAGGTAATATGGTAAGTTCTGTCTCTGTTGTGTAACCCACATTCTAATTTACTATTAGTGTTCTTTTTAAAATTTGTCAGTTTCATCCCCTTGAGTAATTAGTCCCTATATAAAGTTGTTTGCACATCGAAAATAAATAAAATGCAAGTTAACTGTTTGGTTTTTTTTTGACTGCTAAAATTTTATAACATACAGGGCTTTTCCACTTAAGATACAGTAAATGACAGTTGTCACATTGCTGTGTTGAGGAAAGAGGTCCAAAGAGCCGTGTTCTTATGTATCTTAATTTCTTGCCAGATTGTATGGCACCTATAATCTTACTGTTAGCATTGTGTATTACAGTTCTGTTGCTGTAATGTAATTTGCATAACACTATAACATTAAACAGTATGTTTAATTTAACTTTTTCACTTACATCAGATATCTTGGAACAGGATTCAAAGCAAGTATTTGTTTACAGAGTAAAATCTATTTTAAACTGATGTAGTGCATGCTTTACTACCTTGCTATATGAACCACATATTTTTCTTGTCAAAAACCAGATTACTCTTTCTGCAATATTCTTCAGCTGTAATTGCATACCTATCACAGCATTTTGCTTTGTATTTGCAGTGAAAGTACTAATGTTTTTTCCTTTGTTCTGAAAACTAAATAGTGCATGCAGTAAAACAAAGATCCTAGCATTCTGTAGGTAATTATGTGAACTGTGGCTTTAGGGTATACCTGAAGATAATCAGGCTATGGCTGAACCCCCTCAAGCAGCAAATGCTGATGCCTCCCAGTCTTCAGCAATGGCAGGAGCAGTAGCAACTATACCTACGGCTACTAGTTCATTAGGAGGTAAGAAAGGTTGTATTTGAGAGGATGTGATAAACACATGCACTTACGCATTCTCTGCTTCAGTGAATTTTAAGTTCTTGGTGCTTGTGAACTGATCAAAGTGAATTGGATAAGAGCTGTAACATGGAAATTCCGTAAGAGTGATATTTGCTTGGAACAAATGGCTTGTTGTATGTGGATATATCTGGGATAAAGCATAAAGTTTTTAATAATGCTGCAATCTTGCACTATTCCTTTGATTCAGTATTCTGGATTTAAATGTAAGACCACAAATGTGGAGGGGGTTGTGTTTTCTCTCACTTAAACTCTGGCTTTCTACTTCTGTGGCTCTCTTCACTGTCAACTGTGAGTATACTAATGCATTTACCACTTGGAATACCAAGGGACAAACCTGCAATAAGTTGTGAGGTTTAGCACCTGAAAGACATATCCATGACCTAGGATTCTTCACTCAGCAGTGCAGCACATGGACAGAGTGGTTACTGCCTGCTGAGGAGCACTGTCTTAAAGGGAAAGAAATACATAAAAGGAGCATAATCAAGTAGTAGGAAATGTCTGTCTTTAGGCTGTGGCAGAGATGGTGTTCACGATATAAGCCTTGATAGAGGCAAGTGTTAAACATTTGTGTACCAGTGACAGGCCCACATGGCATCATCCATAAAAAGAGAATGGGGGGAACAGGATTTCCCTCCTAGAGCACTTTTGATACTGTTATGTTCAAGGCAGTACTTAACAGTGTAAGTTATATGGGAAGGCAAGACTCACTTGAGAAGAACAGAACTGATCTATTGAAGGAGGTAGAGAACTCTGTTATAGGCACAGAGAGAAGAGAGTAGACTGGGTAGGTGTCTCTGAATGAGGCTAATCAGAGATGAGACAAAGAGAAAAGTGTTGGATGTTAAGGACACAAGGCTGTTGGATCTTAAGAGAAAACTGTGTTGAAAGAAAAGGCATTGCTTAACCTTAGTAGTTAAAGGCAATTCTTAGTATAAAGAATTCTTGCCTAATGCTAGAGAAAGTTACTGTGAGAAAGCAACCTCTTCTGTTCAGTGATGAGCGTATTGTCTGTTTTTGTGTCCTGTTTCTATCTACAGTTATAGGTATGTATTTTATTAAGAGGCTTTAACTTTTTTAAAAACATGTTGTCTCGTTGATTTTTCAGGACATCCACTTGAGTTTTTACGAAATCAGCCTCAGTTCCAGCAGATGAGACAAATTATTCAGCAAAATCCCTCGCTGTTACCAGCATTGCTACAGCAAATTGGACGGGAAAACCCTCAGCTACTGCAGGTGAATCTTTAAAAACAAAATAGTGCTGCTGGTTTTGATTTAGCTTTACAAGAAAGGGATATGTTGTTGTTAACTGGAATATTGCGTTAATGGCAGTTACATTATTTTTGGCTCTTTGGTAGTTGTTGCTGTGCAGAATGTATTTTTTATGAAATCAGAAATGAGTCTGAGTCTCTTTGTAAGAAGTGCAAAGGGCATTAGGAAGAGGGAAGGGTCACTGCAACTGAACTGAAGCATGAAATTGCATTTCTCATGGTTAGATTTAGTAATTCTTCCTGTACACTTTTTACACATTCTTTTGTCTACTTAATTCACTGAAAAGAAATATTCTTACTTGTCTGCTGGCAGGCTTAAACATGCTTTATTTCAATATATTAATTTCTTTTATTTTCCCGTGCATCACAGCAAATAAGCCAACATCAGGAACATTTTATTCATATGTTGAATGAGCCAGTTCTAGAGCCTCGCCAAGGTTTAAGTGGCAGTGGTGATGGTGGCAGCATTGGAGGAATAGCAGAAGCTGGAAATGCTCATATGAACTACATTCAAGTAACACCTCAGGAAAAAGAAGCTATAGAAAGGGTGAGCATTTTTTCTTTGAAATATTGCTTGGCTGTTGCTGTAGGGTGTTGTCTCTGGTGCATACTTAAGACGTGCCTTAACATAAGCTTTTGTTTGCTTATGCTCAGTAGTTCTATGTAATTTTTGATACTTCGTAACTATTAGCATTCTTGTTTCAAGTAACATCTCTTGTTTTTTAGCAGTTGTGTCTAAAATATCTTGAATCTGTCTGTCTTAGAAGATGCTGAGCCTTTTAAGTGATCAGAGGCCATCTGTGATAATTGATAATTGAATGAGTTTCCCTCAGGAGTGGGGGAATGTGGGCAGTAATTCCTCTTGCAGTAGCCTCAGATGGTGCTGTTCTGGATGGCGCTGTGATAGGTTTCCAGGTACACAGGTGTGTCTGCCTACACACTGCTGGCAAAGCACTTGGATAGTAAGAGCTCTCATAGTTAAGTAGATTAGTCGAAGTTGCTACTTAACCCAGTTATTTGTCTATACTTGAGAATTAGTTAATTACAGCTTTCTAAAAATACAGGTAAACATGTCTATAAATATACTTGTGGTGATATATGGCATTCACAAATACAGTGTGTAACATTGACTAAATACAGATTTGCATAGATGGCAGTGCCTCTGAGCTTTTTCTTAGAACAAGTTTCAAAGACTTGCATCACTACCCATGGTATTGTTTTTGCATATGAAAGACAGCGTTTTCCAACTGGCAAAGCAAAAGGTTACATAAGGATCATCAGAAAAGAACAGGTTTTTTTATAGTTGTAAATTGCTTAGATCTCAAGGAAATTGACAATTAATAAAATTAGTCAAATAAAACTGTTTGCCCGTGTATTTCTTGACAGATCATCCTCTCTAGTGTGCTGCATTTGCTTTTAAAACCATTTTATGCAGTAGGGCATTAGCTCTACAATCTGTTCCAAATTGCAGCAGAAACCTGTATTACTACTTCCCCTTTCCATGAAAGGCACACCTTAAGGTTTAAGTGTCATAATATTACAGCTGACACACTCATGTTTGTAAACATGGAGTTAAGTTTAACAATGGCTGATTAATGATTATAGAACATACTTACTGGCAGAGGTTTCATCTGCCCTATATGTAAAATGCTTTGCAGGTGCTATGATTTTAAGAAAATCCCCAAATGGTAGTATGTACTTGCCTTTGGCTAAAACAAAGATTGGCTTGCTGAATGTCTTCAAGTGCAGGTTAAACCCATTTCCCTTGGCACAGTAATAAGCTTTTCTCTAGTATTCTCATCCCCAGTTGTCATGTGTCCCAGACATTAATTAGTTCCATGACTTCTGAAAAACAGATTGCTCTCAATTCTTATGGCTGCAGAGTGTAGTCAGTTTTTTTAAAGTAAAAGTCCAGTTGGAACAATTGAAAATATGGCATGAAGTTATGTGTTGGGCTACTTACCAGTGATCACAGGCTGGGAGCTTCTGCTCCAAGCAACTTATGGCTTTTTTGTTTTCCTTTTTTTCTTAGCTTTGTATGATTTATAGTTTACTATAGCTTATAATATATTCATCAGCAACCTGGACGAGGGAACAGAGTGCACTGTCAGCAAGTTTGCTGACGGCACAAAATTGAGAGGAGTGGCTGACACTCCAGAGGGCTGTGTAGCCATTCAGGAGACCTGGAGAGTTGGGCAGGGAAAAACTTAATGAAATTCAACAAGGGCAAGTGCATCTGGGGAAGAACAACCCCATGTACCAGTATAGGTTGGGGACTGACCTGTTGGGGAGTAGCACAGCAGAAAGGGACCATGAGCCAGCAATGTACCCTTGCGGGTACAATGGCATCCTGGGGTGTATCAGAAGGGG